>NC_135440.1:17829212-17916712 GCF_051991255.1 Vanacampus margaritifer | reverse complement strand
GTCACCATGTTCAAACATTAACTCGGAACACTGTGGGCCCTTGTTTTTTTTTCTTGTGTGTGCAATCCATAAATCGTTTACCTGGAAGCCAAGACAGGACAGGACACACGCATACACGCAGGGACATTCCTCCAGCCTCTTTAGGAGTGTGAGTGCTTCAGTACTGTACTTTTGTATGTTTTTGTGTTCAGCCTCCAACTGCAAAATGGGCGTGTTGCAGCGCTGAAAAAATGTTTAACATTCTTATCATTCAGCTGCCTTTGCAAGAGGCAGCAAAACGTAGAGTGAGAGGCGAGGGCAGGCCCGGGCCGAGCAGAACGACATATTACCTCGAGGGGGGAAATTTTACAGTCGTCCCTTAGGGACATTGAAAAAAAAATGGTACTACAGAACCAAATGGATTAAAAGTTTCCTGTAACAGCTGATTTGTTTTTAGAAATGCATGTTGGGGCCGTATTAAATCCTTTCGGCAGCCCTATATGGCCCACGAGCCGCAGGTTCACCACCTCCCTGCACTTCTCGCAGCACTCCTTCGCATTCATGCCGCATTAGTCACTGCTCCATTAATTACTCAACGTGCAGTGTCATTGTGAAGGCGTTGCTGTCAGACAACAGTGTGGAAACATGTGGCTCATGTTTGTTGTCATGTATGTTCTCAGGTCCCCCTCTCTGAGACCAGCCGAGGGCCAGCGCGGTTACGGCGGCGACAGACATGCCAAAACCGGACCTGCTCTGCTTAGTTCAGCTGCTGGACGGCACCATCGAGACCTTCCGAGTAAATGTACGACACAAATCGAGACACAGTTTCCTGCTGTGAATATGAGGAGATCATATGTTGCTGCTATCTGTCACCGCGCTCGGCTAATGATCGTCGTGTCGGAGCGCATTGCTTTCTTTTTTTCCTCCCATTGATCCGGATCTCCTGTTCAGCGGTGACCTTGGTTTCAAGGGCACGTTCACCTCCTGCAGTTGTCACACTTGAGAGGCTTTTGCCTTATCAGCACGCCGTGTCAAACGAAGCACGCAGGCGATATAGATGCTAATGTGCAGCCGCAGCGTTGCGCTCTCAGGCAGCAGCTGTGTACCGTCTTTGTCTGAATATTAAAAATGCAATATATACTCCCCCCACACACACACACACACTTCCATCACACAATGCATTGGAATGAAAACTTTCCCCCCCGCTTCCTGCATATAACACTCGAATGCAGCAGCTTCATAATCTGCTACTAATTACTTCTAGCCGGGCACAGTGTAACCATTTTCTTCCTACTCCCCTTTGCATAAGCTGCACACTGATTAGAGTGTACAAAAGTACCATTGAGGCAATAATATCTGTCAACAGAATATTTTAAGGCTTTTTTTTTTGGCAATAGGAATAACTAATAGCTTCATCTGGAGGCGGCTTTTATACCAAACTCATATTCGACTATTCAGATCTGATGGCAGTAATGGATGTGATGAATGTGTATGGAATGGTTTGTGTTCAAAATGTCTCGAGCTGAGTAAGTATTACATTTCTAACTGACAACATAGCTCAATTAGTTGCAGTGTGCCGCCATTATCCACTTGAATAAATCAATTCCACATCTCAAATAGTTGCTTACATTCTAAAGAAAAAAACATTTGGTACAACTTACATGTCATATTTACCTGTCTTCTATGACTGATATCACCATACAGTATCTCGTAGTATGTAATTACCACAACATACACCAAGTGTGGAGCTGATGTGGCATCTGTATAGCTGAAGTTTACAGTGGAGTTTCGAAAGTGCTGCTGTATGTAGCTTGAAGATATCCCACTGCAAAAACTACCCAATATTATAGCTTTGGCACAAAAGGCTCCATCAATCCATCCATCCATCCGTTTTCTATACCGCTTACTCATTAGTGTCCTTGGTGAGCTGAAGTCTATCCCAACTTACTTCAGATCGGATTGCTAGAGACATACAACCAGTCACACACTCTAAAAACACATTTGGGTCCAAAATAACCCAAATAAGGGTAAAAAAAAATGGACAGATCCTCTTCTTGGGTCATATGAACCCAATTTTGAGTCAAAAAGTGGGTCATTTTCTATAAAAGAACCCAGACAATTGGGTCAGATCCTCTACCTCTGTCAGTTTGACCCACTTTTGGGTCAAAATTTGGGTAATTTTCTATAAAAACAACCCAGAAAGTTGGGTCAGATCCTCTATTTGGGTTAATTGGACCCAACTTTGGGTCAAAAATTGGGTCATTTAGTACAAAACCACACAGCAAATTGGGTCAAATTGATCCATAAAGTGGATTGGTTCATAATTAGGTTATTTTTTACCATCTTTTTTGGGGGGTACACCTGGAGACAATTTCTAATCTTTTTTTTCGGAGGGGGGCACAGAACTGGAAGCACAGTGAGAACATGCTAACTCGACATCAGAAGGCCTAAGCCCAGACTTGAATGTAGAGTTTCAGATCCATGAGGCAGATGTGCTGTCTCAGCACAAATATAAAAAGATACATAGTCACGTGATTATTGTAATGTGGGAGGAAACCACAGTACCTGGAGAAAACCCACACATAAAGGAGGAGCCGAGATTTGAGTTCTCAGAACTTCTCAACAGTAATACAAAGGCTGTAATACAAAGTTTTTTTTTTTAATGAATATATAAAAAAAATATGGTATTCTTTTAAAATGTACATTAGCCAGATTGAACTGCTGCATTCAAAAAAGTCTTTCCATATGATTGACTGTCTAGTGTTGTCACAAATCAAAAACATGGATACATTGAATATCCTACTGTATATTTATTTACCGCAATAGTTCAGCAAATGTCCTTCCAAGTGTTGGCCGCGCCTCGCGTCATATGTTGTGGTCCGTGTTTCAGAAGCAGGATGATGGTGTGGTTCTGTTGGACCAAGTGTGCGACCACCTGGGCCTGCAGGAGAGGCAGCTCTTCAGTCTGCAGATCAGAGAGTCCGGCGCAGCCGTCACCTCAATCACAGCCAACACACACTCGCCTGTGAGCACTCACTCTTCTCAATCTCATGCACCTTTTTTTTTTTCTCTCTCTCTTTCATAAACCAGCCACTGTAACACACTGCACTTGCTCAGTGCTGTTAAACCACAGGGTGTGCTTGCATTGTGTGTTTTTTTATATCCTCAGAAAGCCATTATGTTTAATGAATTTCTTTCTCTTAGAGATGGTTGGAGCCCGAGAAACCATTGAAGAAGCAGATGAAAGGTGTTTACCGGACAATTTATTGCCAATTTTCTCCCATTCCGAGTACATTTTGACATTTACAGAGAGGCTGTGTGATGATTGAAGTAACTGTTGATTTAAGACGACGCTGACGCAGTGACATTTCTTCCGCAGGTCTTGCATGTCCCTTTTATCTAAACTTCCGAGTGCGCTTCTTCATTTCTGATCCCAACTCTCTGCAACATGAACAGACCAGGTGCTTTAAAATGTTTGCCTTAGTTTGTTATGTTTTGTATTTGGTAGGCACGACATTTTGTAAACACGCACATTCGCACAATGTTTTTATATCTGGTAAAAGAAAAAATGATGATAAATTTTCTATGCATTAAATAATTTAAAAGTATTTTAAGTCTCTGTAATGTGTTCCCTGCAGGAACCTTTACTTCCTCCAGATCAGGAGTGACATTAACGAAGGCAGGTTAGTGTGCACAAAGAGCCCCAACACAATCCAGCCCATTTGTGTACACTTTTACAGCTGTTCTATTGTGTCACGGTGATTACAGGTTGCAGTGCCCGCTGAGTTCGGCCGTAGTGTTGGCCTCTTACGCCGTGCAGTGTAAGTCTCCCAGAGCAACCTGTGATTAATGACTTTAGAACGCCGCTGTTGAATGTGCTCTCGAGTCCTCTGCGATTAAAAGTATTGGGACACCAGGAAGTAAAAGAATAATCAGGAGTTTCCCCAAAATTTCCACAAAATCCAAAGTATTTAAATGTCTCCAATGTCTTTGGTAAAATGACTTATCGGAGACATATTATGATTTTTTTTTTTCCTGTTCAAAACAGTTCTTATGTGCTATAGCTTGTCAAAATACCCGGAGGTTCAAGAATTTTAGAGCACTGCACACATCCTATCTCTTGTCTCGCTGAAAGTAGTCCTTTAGGGGTCGGTCCTGTCTTATGCGCGCAATTGAGTGGACACTGGTGGGCCAACGATGAGTCCGCCTTTTGTTACCATGGCGACTGGGGGAAGCCTGAACTTTGCGACTAGAGTGACTTATTTTTTGTAAGAGCAGAGGCCAGAATGTGGATGAAAAGAAGCTAAATCCCATAAAGACAAATTGATTTTTTTTTTGTCTTGATAAAGCACATTATACACTACTAAACTGTGTGTATGTGGTATATAGACATATTACATGAATCACAAACACCCACCAACAGCCATAACGTCGACAAGCAATCACGTATGTGCCGCTTATTGGAAGCTAACGCTATTAGCCAACGTCAAGCTGTGCATCCACCAAAATTGATGCAGCTCTGCTTACTGTTTGGCTTTGACGTATCTGGTATTTCTTAGGGTGTTTTTTTTTTTTTACACTAAATTTTTGCCTTTCCTATGACATTCCTCTCTCCTACAACGTCCATTACTATTAAATGTAAATTAGGCAATGATGTTATTTAGCAACTTTTAGGACAGCTAATAGCTACTTTCCCTACTGGGGAGTTGGCAACACTGCATCGTAGAATTCCAGGCTGTCGCTTGAAAGCGGCTCTGGAGCTTCCTCCAGCCTAGCTGATCATGTCATGAATGGAGAAACTCAATGTGGTGCTGGTTATTTTTTCTAGTGATATAGGTCAAGGTGCAATTTGATATCATATGCAAATTAATTAGACCAACTGATGTAGCAAAGTTGCAGAAGTGCAGAACGGTCTGCTCACAGGAAAATTTTCATCTCAGCTATAACCCAATAAAGAGTAAAATGTTCCCTTTAAGATGACCCTGTGATTTGATTCTCAAGAGGTGTGTCCCAAGTCATTTGCCAATATAGCGTTCTATCTTCTCATGACCTCTTCTGTTTGACCCGTAGCTGAACTGGGGGATCACTGTCCATCCCAACAAAGCGGTTACTTGTCAAAGTGGCACTTCATCCCCGAGCAGGATGAAAACTTTATATCCAAAGTGGAGGACCTGCATCCAAAGCACAAGTAATGTGATTCATTGCATCCATTCAGACCCCCTGCTCTGCTTTGCAGTCGAATCATTGACTTGACTGCATGTGTGTATGTTCTCTAGGGGTCTGAAGAAAAGTGAGGCAGAGTTGTGTTTCCTCAATACAGCACGGACGTTGGAGCTTTATGGAGTGGAGCTGCACGCTGCCCTGGTATCATGGCCTCTTGCATTAAAACTGCTATTTCATGCTCTACTTTCCTTTCATGGCTGACATTTCTTTCACACTCTCACTTCTCTCTCTCTCTCTCTCGCTTTCAGGACACCAACAATGCCCCTTTAATGGTGGGCTTGGCATCAAGCGGCGTTGCAATATTCTGTAATATGATTTGCTCTAGTTTCTTCCCCTGGTGAGTGATGGCAACGCAAATCAGATTGTTTTGTCTATTTTCTTTTGCAACTCAAGTTCACAACAAATGACATTGTCCCGAATGATGTTGTTCCTATGCAGGGGGAACATTATCAAGATTTCATTCAAGAGGAAGCGCTTCTTTATCCATCTCAAACAAAAACATGTAAGTGTTTTGCTGTTAATAGTCGGTGATCCATTGTGTCATTTTAAGGGTGTACTCAAGTCAAAAACATTGTTTTACCCAAGGGCACTTGAACATTATTTTCGGTCGACAGCAGATCTGCAAAAACATGTCAGCCTCCTGAAATGTCTAAAAAGAGTGATGGCCATGTTATTATTATTATTATTATTATTATTATTATTTTCTATAAAATAAAAACTTTTCTGGCAGCACGGTGGATGACTGGTTAGCACATCCACCTCCGAGTACAGAGGACGTGAGATCGAGTCCGGGCTTCGGCCTTCCTGGGTGGTGTCTGCATGTTCTCCCCGAGCCTCTGTGGGTTTACTCCGGGTACTCCGATTTCCTTCCGCATTCCAAAGACATGCATGGCAGGTTAAATGAACACTCTAAATTGTCCTGAGGTGTGATTGTGAGTGCGAATAGTTGTTCGTCTGTGTGTGTGCCCTGGATTGGCAGGCAACCAGTTCAGGCGGTACCCCGCCTACCGCCCGAAGCCAGCCGGGATAGGCTCCAGCAACCGCCGCGACCCATGCGAGGAATAAGCGGTTCAGGAA
Organism: Vanacampus margaritifer; assembly: GCF_051991255.1. NCBI lineage: Eukaryota > Metazoa > Chordata > Actinopteri > Syngnathiformes > Syngnathidae > Vanacampus > Vanacampus margaritifer. Next base: position 17,910,433 of record NC_135440.1, on the reverse strand, counting down.
AAAGAAAATGGAGAAGCTTTTCTGCATTATCTGCATTATCATATACCCCGAGGAGGGAGGGCTCCGCTTAGGTTGATGTTCTGATAAATGCACACGCCCCCGGGGCTGTCACTTGCTTGCATGTATTAGCACTAGAATTGCCACATCCTAGCTAAGTAAAAATCATAAATTATTTAATGCGCTAGCTTTTACTGTAAACGTCCATGTGTACAAGCATGTGCTACTGGCAGGATCAGCCATCCGCCAGGGCCTGCAGCGCCCTCCCTCCCGTCCTTCACCATTGCGAGGGAGCGCAGCTAGCTTGGCCAGAGCCGAGTAGAGTAGGAGATAGAGCGTGAGAAACATGCTTGTCACCAAAACTTGCTTGCTTCGCATGGAGTTGACTATCTAAAGAACAAGTAAGAGTACAGACGTAGAGTCTTTGCTCGAATACCATTATTGGTATTGATGCATCCCTAATATTTTTATTCTATGCGGCATACAACAGTAGAAATGATGTGACCTGAAATTCTGCAGGGGGAGACCCAAAACTGTGTGGTGTCGCTAGTTCTACTGTGTCCAAAGACTTGTAAGAACCTGTGGCGCTCCTGTGTGGATCATCACTTCTTCTTCAGCTGCAACCGCACCGCTAGGAGCCCCAAACACGACAACAGCACAGTTCATTCCTACAGGAAGTTGATAACTCACCACCTGGGCTTGGCAAACAGTAAAGATGAAAGGTGCCTTTTAGTTCATGCATGTACAGTATACAGTATAGTATGCATGACATAAATGCAGAATTATTATGATGATTATTATTATTATTAATTCATTCATTTATTTTCTTTAAAAAAATTTTTTTTTTACACCTTTGGCAGTGGCCCAGTTTGTCAACGTGTGGTGGGCGGGATGGTGTGGAACCCTGTCCTGCGGCGGTCCATTTCATCAGAATATTTGGAGACAAAGAGTCTACCATCTAGATCGCCCCCCAGCACTCCCAACTGGTACAACTACCATCCAGTCTAGAGTCCCCAAGTCTCACCTGACAGAATTCTGGAATCATCATCATAATCTTCCTGATTCATGTCTTTGTGGCAGGCGGAGTACTCGCGTTCGCCACGGTATCCTCAAAGCCCGTCCGTCATCCATGGAGCTGAGCAGTGAGCTAAAAGACGTGCCCGAGGGAGAAGACGTCTTCTACACGTACAGGACGTCCGTCAGCAGCAGCAAGGACAGCGAAGGGGACACTTCTCTGCATCAGTGTGTATTTTGTCTTTTTTTTCTTATTATTCTTAGCGTTTTTCACTAAACTCCTGACAAACCTTTGCATAGTTAGTGTGTTAACGGCGATTTTGGAAGCATTGCTTTAAGAGAGCTTGAATTCATCCTCTTGAGGACAAGTATGTATCTGAATCAAGAGTATGCTTGTTAAATGGAGAAGTGGCGGAAGTCGGAGGAAATAAAAATTAACAGCGCAGCCTGAGCCTCACTTGAGCTGATTGAAGAGGTGGAGACTGTTTTACATCAACTCAGTCAGGCAAGAAAGGTTCATCAGACAGTTTTGACAGATTTGTTTCCCTTCTACTGTATGCCATCAGGGTCTATTGGTTGTATAGTTAACCCTGATCCCACCACCCACTACCGCTGTTCATAGCCTACATGAAATTTCAACAATTTAAGCAATTACGCTGTCAGTCTAGTGTCTAGACTGCCTAAATGCATGAATCTCTTGGGGTGATTTTATACTTTTTTTTTCAAGAGCATAATATAATAAAGTAAAAATTGAAAGGAATTTAAAGGCTTCATTGTGAGGGCTTGAAAATGTGTATCACATATGCTGTGTATGTATATATATATATATATATATATATATATATATATATATATAAAACACTGGCCTTTGTTCTAGACATCATGTCTCAATTCTCGCTGGGTGCGTCATTCTTTTTAAACAAATACACGCCTCCATCCCCCCCTCAGGGGAAAAACAAAACAGGTGGTGACTGAAAATTACCTAAGCTATAGCAACGTTTCCGCTTGGCAGCACAATCCAGTTTGGTTCACATAGGCGTGTTACATGCTAAATCTACACTATGGACACTATTTGATAAAATAAGGTACATCAAGTTTAACCATGACAAGGGTGTATGAACACTGTCGAACCAACTTGATGATTAATTGGGCTTACTGTAAAATGTGATCTGCTTTTTAATACATGCAGTATCTTACGATAATAAGATGATTAATTTCCTCACTCCTATTACAATCCTTAACCAAAGGTTTGATGAGATCTTGTTGCAAGCTGATGACAGTACAACTGAAGAGGAAGGCATCAGCAGCTCCATCTACAATAACAAGGTACTTTATTAAATGTAATTTGGCCACGCCTTTATTATGTATGGTATACTGAATTTTGTGTGTTTTGATTATGAGTCTCTGTGTTTATTCAACAGGCCCTCAATGATGGCGACCTGCTGCTGATTCGCATTGCTCCTGATCACGAGGGAAAGTTTGGTTTTAATGTTAAGGTAAGTGCAAAACGGTTACATTCCCTCTTGTGGTTCTTATTGCGTGTTTGTCACTCAATTCTTGCTATTTAACTTCCTTTTAGGGTGGGGTGGATCAGAAGATGCCTCTTGCCATATCCCACGTTAAACCTGACTCTCCGGTAAGAACCAAATGATGCAAGCACACACTTAGATTATCTGTCTGGCCACCAGGGAGTGGATCTGACTGAATGACTTGACTTAAAAACACTTGTGTCACATGCTCCTATTATCATATTATGGTATTAGCTTATGGTTTTAGTCTATCTTAAAATCTTTGATAGAAAATGTTATTCTGTGATTGACTGGCAACAGTACGGGGGTGTACCTTGCCACTCTCCCAGTCAGCTGGTATAGATAGTTTCCAGCTCACCTGCCATCCTAGTGAAGACAAACGTTATTGAAGATGAATAGAGGTATTTTTATACATAAACAATAAATTGGACATTTGCAGGTTAGGAATTTCTACCCTTGCAATTTATTGTAGGGTCATTGTGACCAAGCCCCATGAATGTTCTGTGCACGCATGAGTCATTTCTGCAATCCTACAGGAGGTCTATCTAGGCCACAGTTTGAACCCATAGATGACATCTAGTTAAGGAAGTTTTGAGTAGGAAATAGGGGAATAAATAAAATTACTATTCATAGTGGGAGGGAGTGAATGGGCAAAAATTTGTTTTATAATTTTCTTTGGAAATTGTCGAACTACAAATATAACCAAATTTACACAGCTAAAGTTCTCGCTGCTTTGAAATCCTAAAGCCACATCCACCTTCATATAAAGTCTAAGACAGTCTCCAGTTGGCGGCTTGATACTGTATGTGGGCGGAGTGGAAATATTTGCTGTTTAGTGACGCTTACTTGTTTTCCAGGCCGGTCGATGTGAGCCCAAACTGCTGGAAGGAGACCAGGTGGTGCTCATCAACGGTAGAGATATTTCTGAGCACACACACGACCAGGTGGTCATGTTCATACGGGCCAGCAGAGAGTCGCACTCCCGAGAGCTGGCCCTGCTCATCAAACGCAAAGGTCTGCTCGTAGACGCGCAAATGGCAGAAAACGCGCGCAGGCGGAGCCTAACGTGCTCCGATTGTCCTTGTATTCCAGGTCCTGGCCGAGCAGCGGCGCTGCTGCTGCTGCCCCCCGCCGTCACCCTCACCAGTCAATCCCAAGTAGACGGAGTACAGTCTCCCGGCCAGTCAGAGCGAGTCACGACATTGGACGAATCGATGCGACAGGTGGAGAAAGGAATTCAGTCAGGAACTCTGTGCTTCCACTTTGAGGTATTTGAGTTAAAGAGATGGATGAAAGTTGACTATTGTAGTTGCTGATGATATCATTTATATTTTATTTATCTATTTATTATTATTTATAATAAATACATTGTTATTAAATAAATCATTTATTTATTTTATTATTATTATTATTTTTTTTATTTATATGTGCAGTGTTATGAAATATTTTTCACGAAGCACATTCGGAACTGGACATTTCCTACTTTGTATACTGCACTAAAAAAATTTAATTACCATTCTAAACAGGATTTAGTGCGTCTCTTTCTGTTATGTGGCATATAGTAATGATCCTTTTAAGTACTTTTTTTTTAGGACAGAAGCTGGCCCTAATCCTCAACTGGACCAACATACTCTGGTTATTTGTAGTTACTGTTTGTTTATGTGAGTTCACTAGTTTCCATTCTTATCATTCCCAGAATTTATACAGGAGGAAGCCCGGCTTGTCACTAAGTTGCGCTCGGCTTCCCAAGAACATGGACAAGAATCGCTATAGGGACATTTTACCCTGTGAGTGCTTCCCGTCACTCCCTTGATCCTTTCTCCCAGCCAACCTTAAATAACTCGCTGCTTTAGCACCATGCAAGATTTTATTTGGCGAGGTGTGTGGATATGCTCTCATGCTCATGTCCCACTCTGCTTGCAGATGACGCGACCAGAGTCAACCTCCAGGGTCAGGATGATTACATCAATGCCAGCCATATCACGGTACGCATACAGCGATGGATTTACAGCACATCTCTCGAATGGATGAATGTAAATCTGTGTGCTTGGTTCGTTTCTTAGATGGCACCTCCGGTTTCTGGGGAGTGTTTACGTTATGTTGCAGCTCAGGGTCCACTGCCGCAGACCTGCTCTCACTTTTGGCAGACTGTTTGGGAGCAGCAGTCACACACCATTATCATGCTTACGACTCTGACAGAGCGGGGAAGGGTATGCATACGACTCTTATACATCTTCACACTGCAAAAAAAACACATCTTTGCTCAGGAATTTCTATGAGTTAAACAGCCACGGAAATACAGTACTGCACATTCTAACATTTTGTATAGTTTTTTGAGAGGCGCAATAACTACATGGATGATAATTAAAAGGCTTACCGGTACTTTTGATTTTGGCTATGTGAATGTGCTTAAATAAGACAATTGTGTCACATGCTGTAATATATAAAAATAATAATAGTTATAGTTTCAAGACTGATTTACTAAGACAGGCTTAATGACTACAAAAAATAATGGGTGAATAATAACGAATGGACTGGCAAAAAGAAAAGACCCCCCCACCCCCCAAAAAAAATAAATAAATAAATGAATAAATAAAATAAAATCAGAATTTAAATTCAGCATTTATGAGTGGAACGTCAACGTTATCATTGTATTGAGTAATGGTCAAATTGATACATACTGAAATAACATTTATTTTATTAACTTGTATGACCACAACCTGTCTGTCCGTTCGCACGCACGCAATGTAAATGTCACTTGAGTTGGAGAAATAATTACTGAATTCCGTAAAGCTGGGATATCTGCGATTGGCTGGCAACCAGTTCAGGGTGTACCCCGCCTACTACCCGAAGCCAGCTGGGATAAGCTCCAGCCCCCCCAAGCGGTTAAGAAATTGGATGGATAGACAGTTGTAAAAGGCACAAATTACTTATTTTACCTGTTGTCCACATTATTCATGCAGAGCTTTCAGTTGAGTTGATACACTCATACAAGTGTATGGAAAGACATCATCATCAAGGTCTTGAATAAATAAAGTGCGCTTCCTAGCATCTTGCCTGTTGCTTGGTAACCTGAAGCTCTCAGTAATTGTTCGTTTTTCTGATCTCCGTCAAGTGCCTTGACATTTGCCTTTGTAGAGACTTTGCGCGCACACACATTGGCAATCACTTCACAGCCTGCTCCTGACGAATCCTCGATTTCTCCCTAGTCTGCAAACGTACACCCGTTTGATTTCAAGAGCAAGGAAATTATATCCTGACTGATGACTCAAGCCCGTCCAAGTAACATCATTTGCTGCTCGCTGTGATGCATTTGCAGACCAAGTGCCACCAGTACTGGCCGCATCCGCCGGAAGTGAAGGATTATGGCCACATGCGGGTGAAGTGTCATTCAGAGGAGTGTAACCTGGCCTACGTGACACGGCAGTTCACACTCACAAACACTCAGGTACAATTGTAGAAGGTTGTTTTTCATACTTCTCAATGCTTTTTTTTTGGTGCCTTTTATTAAACTGTTGTGTTTTTCCACTTTTACCAGCACTTTCCTGCTCTTTCTCTTTTCTGACTGCTCAGCATTATGACATGCAAAGTACTGGGCTATGCCGCTTGATAAATTAATCAATAAAGTAATAGGCTAGACACCGGATGCTTGCAATCTGTGCTTCCAAATTTTGTGGAAACATTGGCGAACCAAGCAAGGTCCATAAGGCATGCTTTGAAGAACACCTTCAACACCTGTAAGATGAACCACATTGGAGATGGTGAGCCAGCATGACCAGTTCCTTATAGTGTGTATTAACAGAAATTATAATAACGGGGAAGTCGACTCTCCCAAAATTCTTGGCAAAAATATTTTCTATGCTACGAGTCAAAATACGGTATTCTGGTTATTATTGGTTAGTGGAATATAAGATATGAATTAAGTAGCAAAATCCAGCAGTTTTTATCAATATCAGCCATTTGCTGTGGAGTGAAAATGACATCACAGTTGTTCAGGTCTCAGGTAACAACCAATCACAGCTCAGCTTCAGCTTCAGCTTCAGCTTCAGCTGTGATTGGTCGTTGCCTTGAGCCCTGGTCCCTGAGCAACTGTGATGTCATCAAAATGGCCGCCCCCTGTGATGATGGATAAAAACGGCTGGATTTTGCTGCATAACTCATATTCCACAAATGTAACGTTAATCAGAATGTCATGTTTAGACTAATGAGGTCACATAAAACATATTATTGTCAATACATGTTTAAAGTTGACTTCCCCTTTAAGTCCTAACCTAAAGTACGTTGCTAATGACATTTTTCATATTTGCCCTAAATCCCGTTTTGTCGTCTCCTTCACCTCTTTACACTTTCAAGCCGGTAGCGCTTGCTGCAGTTGTCTACATCTCAAAACAGCTCTTTAAAATGTTGCCATGGTTACAGGTTGGGCAATGGATGAGTTTTATAACACAGATTAAACTTGGGCTGAATTTTGGGTACTACACACTTGAAATGTTTACCCACCAGCCAATCAGGAAAAAAAACGAGGCAGTGCTGTACAAGGTTTCCGTGATGTGAATGTAAAACAGGTTGAATAGAAGTCATAATATCACAGCATGGTAATGGTATTATTTATATAATCCGTCAGGGAGATGCAAGGCTGTGACTCATGTTAAATGGAACACCTAAAGGCCATGGTGCATTTTGCTTTTAATGCTAGGAAACATGAGGAGGAGGGGAATTCACTTGAATGGCAGGCGCCGGTAAATCCTATGCATTGGCCCTTCAACTCCGAATCTCATCGTTGCATGAGCGAATCATGACAGCCGACACAGCAATAGTTGACTGCGACATGTGCCACGGCTGTGCCATATGTCCTATCTCCGCGGGAAGTTACCAGCAGCCAGCGCACGGTAATTTCCGTGTAGGCGGGCTGCTGTGTACACAGGTAATAAAGTGCCACATCCAAATAGAGGCGTATGCAAGGAAGGGGCAGGTGGGTTTACATGGCGCGCGCACACTCTTCATAGTCATATAATCAGATCGGATTTTCCACATTAACGTCCCGGGTGAACCTCACAATGCTCAAGAAGGCAGGAAGTATGAACGTGCTCACATGCATGCTCAAATACTCCGGTGTGGGCCCATCTGTTACCCTGGCGGTGCTAGTTAATCCCTGCATGAAGTCACAGGCCACACGCCCGTTTAAATACACACACAAAAAACACTCAACTCAGCTCTTCTGTGCTCCTCTCGTCAATCCTCTCCACCTGTTTATCTGCTTTTATCGTTGTCGACACCCCGCACTGATCTTACCTCAGGATCACGTGCGCCGGCGCTTTTTTCACCCACAACGCCCTGTGCTCTTTGTCTTCTCACATAACAAACTCTTGTCTGGATGGATTTTTAAAGTTATAAAAGGGGAAGTCAACCCCCCCAAAAAATTATTGGCAATAATGTGTTTTATCCAGCCCCACTGGTCTAAATACAGTATCAAAAGGCAGCCATTTTGCCACTTGCTGTTGAGTGAAAATGACATCACAGTTGCTCAGGTCTCAGGTAACAACCAATCACAGTTCAGCTTCAGAAAACAGGCGAGTTGTAAATGGTCATTGCCTGAGCACTGAGCAACTGTGATGTCATCTTCAGTTGACAGCAAGTGGCTAAATGGACGCCCCCTGAGATGGATAAAAAGAGCTGGATTTTGCTTCATAACTCATATTCCAAAAATGTAATAATAATCATCAGAATGCCATGTTTAGACTAATGAGGTCATATATAGCATACTATTGTCAAGAAATGTTTACGGTTGACTTCCCCTTTAACTCATCCAGTGGCATTGACGGCTATAGACGTCAAAGATCAATGTAAACTTCACTGCATGTTGTTTGTTGCCAACTTGGTACGAGATGTGGCGGTGAAGTATTCACACTATAATTTAATGTGGCGGCTCGAAATCCCTCTAATGATTTTCTTTTTCTGTCTCCTCAGCGGGGTGAAGAGCGCGCCGTCACACACCTGCAGTACGTAGCGTGGCCCGACCACGGCGTACCCGACGACCCTTCCGAATTCCTTATGTTCGTCAGCTCAGCCAGGGAGAGGAGACGAGCCGAAGAGCCTCTCGTGGTGCACTGCAGGTAACGCATGCCCCAATTGAACACACGCACCCAACGCTGTTCGCTCCAGTCAAACGCTTCTCTTCCAGCGCCGGGATTGGACGGACAGGTGTTCTGATCACCATGGAGACGGCTCTGACGCTGTTGGATCGGGGGCTGCCGGTGTTCCCGCTGGACATTGTCAAAACACTGAGAGATCAGCGAGCCATGATGATTCAGACCACGGTACACTAGAGCAAACATAATCTGTTCCGGGAGCATTTGTTGAAATGTCCCATAGGAAATCATGGATAATCTCAAGGATGATCATTGAAAGCTGTATTGTGGCTCACTAAATTGATTATTTTCTTTAGCATGGTGGCTTTATAATAAATAGCAACACGATTGTTCCTTTCTGCAAATCCTTTTAATTAAGTTAGAATAGTGTAGTTAATTTGTTTTTCATAACATGTATTTGACAACAATAGATCTTAACTCATTCACTGCCATTAACAGCTATAGACGTCAACAAGAGTATGAAAACCTATTAAAAAAAAAAAAACATTTAGAAAAGATATAAAATTTGTGATTATTTGTGAGTTAACTAGTGAAGTCATGGGATTAATTATGAAAAATGTTCTTCTTTAAAATAAAATAAAAAGTAATTTAATTATTTTTTTATTTTATTTTTAATAATCTTTTTTTTAAAGAAAAGATTAAAAAATGAAGGGCGTCAGGCGATTACATTTTTTTATCATAATTAATAGCTTGACTTCACTAGTTAACTCACGATTAATCACAAATTTTATATCTGTTCTAAATGTACAATAAGAATAAAAATTCTAGGTTTTCATACTCTTGTTAACAAAAGTGGGAAAAATATTAAACTAATAGAAATAGTTCAAATGAATTTTTGACCTCTATAGTGAATGAGTTAATAAGAGCACCCTGATAAATGTTGCCAGAACGTACAAATATCTGCCGTTTTTTTTCTCTCTCTAACGTTTTATTTGGTCTGCTTCAGTGTCAGTTCCAGTTTGTGTGCGAGGCCATTCTGCGAGTCTACAAGGAGAAGCAAGGGGGATCTACAACCTCGTAGCCCAAATCAGAAACAGCACCAGAGGAAATTGAACCTCATAACTTCCACTCGAGCGACTCCCACCGAGGGGCTGACAAGCACCGCAAGAGATTAACCTCTGCTGTGCCTGCGGGGTCGCTACACAGTCTGGATGGGAATTATGTAGCGTCCAAGCGCAGCTGGATGTCAGCTATGTAGCCAAGATCAAATAGGACACTTTGAATCTTACATTCGTCTGCCTTACGTTGTGCCCATAGCGCTGACCAAGCTTGAATGGGATAACACAAAAATGAATGAAAGCTACTAAGCTCAAGAAAAAGTTTGGCGTCTGCAAGACGACTGATGGAAGAGGGCAGAGTGATTGTTGTAATGTGTAGTTTATGTGCGTGCCTTTTAGTAGAAGAGCAGAAGTCTGTATACTACAGAAGATGCTGTGTGGGGTACTGTGGTGTTACTGCCACATTTCACTTAAATTATTCTCACGATGAAATAAACAGTGATTTGTATCCCCTTCGTCTGCTTTATTAGGCTCATCGCTATGCAATTGTGAGCCGTGCGTCTGCATTGTGGTTGTCTACGACCGTGCATTATTGGCAACATGAGCCTGTTTCTTCCACTTCCTGGCAGGATGACGCTGCACGCTGAAGAGGTTCAGACTCAGACTCATCAAATGAAATACTGCTGTTAAGACTGCTATGACTGCGCATTTGTAGCATTAACGCCCTTGTTCTGTTCTCATATAATTTATTATGTTTGATTTACAGGGGCTCTGTTAAAGTGATGAAGTCCTGCAATGAGGCTATCATTTACTAAATAACTGCAAAACTCAAATCTAAGATTATACAACTGATGAACTACACCTCATATTAGTGTGTAGTTTTGTTTGTCCACATAAGCGTGTTTTTTTGTTTGTTTACATGCACACAGCGAGGCCTGTGCTATACTGTACTCATCTCGATACACAGACCCTTTTAAAGAGGTATGACTCAATGCAATGAAACACTAGAAGGATTTACAGGTGCATCACAAAAAATGAAATATTGTGGAAAACTTTTTTCAAATGAGACTTTATTTCAGTACTGCATTTCAATTCAAAAGATGAAACTCACATATTAGATTTACTCAACTCGCAAAGTGAGATAGGTCTTTCTCTATTTTTTTTAAACGTAATTTTGATGATTACAGCTTACAAAAAGAAAAAACGAATTGCCTACAATATAAAAAATGCTCAATTTTCATTGGCTGATGAGTGTATTTAGCTGTCAAAATTGACATTAACTCACCTCAACATAATTATTGCGGTACTAATAGAAATATTAGGGCGCCAAAGTATTTAAATGAATCTCCTCAACGCATGTCGTCATAATACGTTGTTGGCACCAAGATTCCACAAGATAGTGCCTTGTATTTATTATTATTATTATTATTATACTACCATCGCATTTAGCCTTTTCTATTTTAATAACAAGTAAAAAATAGTAATGAGTTATTAAGTAGGGAGCATAAAATGGCTTTTTAGAGAATTCTTGTGACGCCTTGTCACCTCCCATCGACCTTCTTTAAAGCTTGCAGGTGTCCGCCAGATGGCGCTATTCCCCCCGCGCACTGACACATACACACTGACACATACACGCGTACACACGCACACGTACACACGCACGGGTCACAGAAGTTTTAAGTGATTCTTACGCATGCGCACACGAGGCTGTTTGTCCAGTTTCGCTGGTTTGACTTTTACCAGCGTGCGAGCCGAGTTTGCGGTTCGCTGCATGCAGTGCTTTTGAAGCTCGTCGACCCGCGGGGGGTGCTCTCATACCGGCCCAGATGCGCGAGACTTTCCTCCCCCCTCCCCGGAGCGTGTGACTAAGGGGTTCCCACTGCAGAGAGTCACGGCGGGATTTTTTGCCCCCGGTGTGTTGGTGGGCAAACGGCAAGGAAGCAGGCGGCAGGTGCACCCGGGAGAGAACGGGGCAAGGCGGGAGGAAGGGGAGGAGAAGGAGGGCGGAAATCAACTGGTTGGCTTCCCCATTAGTATGTGTGTCTAGTCCCCGCGTCCTGCCTGAGCCGCCGAGTCTCCTCCTGTGCCTGTCGACCGAGTGACTCTTCGGCCCGGGGAGAGGACGCCGAGCAGACGGGACTCCCCCTCACTCCCGTCGTGGGACTCCGTCCTATCACGGAAGGGAGAATGATGGGCTTTTTGCGCCGGACGTTCAGCCGCCGCTCGAGAAGCCGCTTCCAGGCGAGAGATAGGGACGAGCGGGACGGTACGGCCGGAGGAGGGAACCCACTGCTCATGGCTCACCAACAGCAAGTCGTCCACGCGCCCGCCGTGGTCACCGGGGGAGCGGCTGTCCACATCCCGGCTGCCGGGACCGCGAGGACCGCCATCACCTGCCGGGTTCTGCTGCTGGACGGCTCGGATGTCATCGTGGATTTGCCCGTGAGTGGTTCCGGTGGAGCGCTTGGGGGTTTTCTGTATTTCCACTCGTAGTGTTAACTTTTAACTTAGCTTACTTTTTTTCGATAGCTAGATAGATGGTTTCACTTAATTGGTTTGAAAATGGATATTTATTTACTACAAGTAATTTATCCTTGTTCATGTCATGCCAATGAAATGCTCTTGTACTACAGTAGATGGTTGAAAATCGAATGAACCTGTGTATACACAAAAATAATTGTGTGCTCACTCAGTCAATCTACCTAAATCACATTTGTTTAATAGGAATTTGGTTTTGGCTAAAAATGTTCCCTAAACCTGATTTACCTCTTACAGTACCATCACTTTGGTGATAGTAATTATTGGACTATTGTTAGCAAAAGCGTTTTATCAGTCTGACTTCAACTGCTTGAAAACTGGCAAAAAACGAAAGTAAGACAACTATATGCAACTGTGGTGTTGACATGAATCAATGATGCTGGCAGTCGCCTAACAGGTTTAAACGGGCCTAAACAAGCACTGGCTTCATATTTGACCTACTCTTGCAGATTGATTGCATGGTTGCACCAGACTATAACCACAGATTGTAGCTACAGATTCTTCAATGCTATACAACCAAGATTGTGTTAGTAGTGTAATACTTATTTTCATTGCGGGTCAAAATGTAGTTATGGTTGCCCTCAAGGGGCTGTGCTCAAAAACAATTTTTTTAATCTATGGTTGTAAGGACATTTTAGTATGTGTCTTCTGTTTTTAAGGATGCAGATGAGTAAGAACGGTTTGTTTACATTTGTTCTTGCTTTAGCTCAATTTTAAATCTCGTCATGATGATTTAAATCTTTTCTTGACGACGTCAATCTCATCTTGATGACTTTGAAAGTCGTCATGACTAGATTTAATCTTGTCTTGACCTTTTTTCTTTCTTTCTTTCTTTCTTTTTTTGCTAGGTGACCCTAATACGCTGTCGTAGATATTCATGATGATGATGATGCTGTTTAAATGAGTCAATGAGCTTGGCGTTTTCCAAAAGCGCATCGCTTGCCAGAAGCAGAGCTGCACTGTGTTTAAAGGGGAAGTCAACCCCCCTAAAAAAAAAAAATCTTGACAATAATATGTTCTATGCATTCCCACTAGTCTAAATACGGTATTTTTGGTTAATATTGCGTTAGTGCAATATGAGTTAAGCAACAAAATCGAGCTGTTTTTATCCGTATCAGAAGGCGGCCATTTTGCCACTTGCTGTCCAGTGACATCACAGTTGCTCAGGTCTCAGGTAACGACCACTCACAGCTTAGCTTCAGAAAACAGGTGATTGTTTTTTTTTTTATATTGATTGTTAATACTGTATGTGTCATTTTAAAGTGACTTATAATTTTTCCTCAGTTTTTATTTTAATTTGTATTACTTAATTACTGCAACATACACCAAAGTGACAACTTATGAAAGCAATAAAATGTACCGCTTTATAAAAATACATTAAATTCAAATTTAATCTAACAAAGTTGAGTTAGAACAGCTGTGTAAGTTTCTCACATGGCCCCTTCTAAAAAACGAATTGTCCATCCCTGAGCCAAGATTGTGCTATGCTACATCCACAGATTGTGCTAGAACACAGGTGGGCAAACTCGGTCTTCGAGGGCCGGAGTCCTTCAGGTTTTGGAGGTTTCCCTTTTCCAACACAAGCTGATTCCAATCAACAGGATCGTTATCAGGCTTATATCAGCTGTGTTGGAGAAGGGAAACATCCAAAACCTGCAGGAGGACCGAGTGTGCCCACCCCTGTGCTAGACTCTAACTGAGAGGCGTGGCCTCGCCCGGTTCCCTGTTTTGACTTTAGGGAAATTCACCCGAACAACCAGAACGTAACCAACTTCCTTACCCTTTAGTTTTATTTTTACACCATTTCCCTCTCACGTCAGAATTCCCCTCATCCTCCATTGTACCATCTTAATCTTTTTATTTTTTTACATGCCCTCTTGCTCATCACCACTTTCTGTCCTCCTCCGTCCATCCTTCTCCGTCCTTCCTCTATTCCCAGACTCCCTGATCTGATTTGGTGTCACACACGTACAAGTGTGTGTGTGTGTGTGTGTGTGTGGGTGAGCGAGTGTGTGGGTACGCGTGCGTAAGTGCCTTTTGGTAAGACGGTTTCATTTTGAAGGTTGCGTGTGCGTCACCTCGCGCCGCTTTGCCCGCGTTTGCGTGTGAGTGTGTCCAGCTGGGACTCGCAACAACAACATGTAGGTTCCAACAAATAATGCAAAGTGACACATGGCTCATCAGAGCGGCGGCTTAGTCACAGATGTGTTGCAACAAGTTTGCTCATGTCCTCGTGTTTCCCTGGAGGCTGCGACACAGGTGAGCCCAGCCCCAAAAAATCTTATTAGACGTCCATCATTTGAGACTACTACACGTCCGACCACTGTTGCTGCTTCAACAGGATCCAGGTCATGACCTCAATCACCCTATGCAGAATGAGCAAAGTTTATTTTTTTATTTTTTATTTTTTATTGCCTCCCGCCCTCCCCTCATCTCTCCAATCCTTTAAAACGTCTGATTTCCTCACACACTCAACAGGAAGTTTGGATTGGTTATCAGGATCCAAAGTACAAGGCTGTCATCTTTTCACACACACACACACACACCCTTTCGTGTAGGTGGAGGCGGTTCACTTCCGTTTTTCTTAAATGACAATGAGGTCTACATGAAATATGGGACACAAAGAGTTCTCATGTGGTTCATGCTATTTTTCTAGTAAAAGTCTAAAGGTCTTCCCCGTGAGGATATTCTGCTTTTGACCTAAATGCAACACAAACAGTCCACTCCAGGCAATGAGAATATTTTCATTATTTATATCAGGGATGACCATGGGCATAATAATCAATTATTAACTAGACTTATATTATGTGGAGCTAATTATGGATTATTTGTTTCTTCAGGAAATATTTTTCAAATGATATTAGATTGTTTTGAAGGTTCTCGTGCAAATAAGCCATGGTTCACCATGCTACATATACTGTACTGCTGGGCCAAGGGTGTGTCCAGCTTTCATTACCATGATGACCGGGGGTGAGGTTCGGGCAGGGGTCTGCAAGCTGCGGCTCTGGAGCCACATGTGGCTCTTTAGTCCCACTCCTGTGGCTCCCTGTATAGCTCTAAAAAAAAAAAAAAATTGTAGAAATTATTAATTACTTTAGCATATTTTTAATTTTTAGATTAAATGTTTTTTAATTAATTATTACGATTTTTTTAATGAATAGATAAATATTTTTTAAAAAGAGTCAAAAATTGTAAATTGTCAGAAAAAGAGAGATGAAAGGTAGATGAAAAAATTAAATCCCTAAACATGTTAAAAATGAACCATAAAAAAAGGAAGAGGAAAAGCAGAAGATTACCATACAATGTACACAAAATTGGCAAAAAAGTCAGAAAATGTATTTTTATAAAGGCAGGAAAGAAAACGTTTAAAAAGTAACTATAAAATGTCCCAAAACAAAAGAAGAAATCACGAAAATTATCATTTTATGTACACAAAATTACCAAAAAGTCTGAAAATTTATTATGTTAAAAGTTAGAAAACAAAAATTAAAAAGGCAACTATAAAATGTCCCAAAACAAAAGAATAAATCACAAAAATAACCATAAAATGTCCACAAAATAGCCCAAAATGTCAGAATTCAAATTTATAGCAAAAAGGCAGAAACAAATGTCAGAAAATAGCCATGAAATGTACAAAAAGAAAGAAAAGAGACAGAAAACCACCATAATACAGTATGTTCATAAAATCGACACAAATATCAGAAAATTGACAGCAAGACAGAAAAGCCTAAAAATGTATGAAAGACTAAGTTTGAAAAATTACACACACAAAAAAAATCCAAAGACGAAACGTAGAACAAAAGGAATCTCAAAAGTATTGGATGCTGCATATTTTCTGTCATGGTGCAGCTTTTGGACCCCGCAGTACAGTAGACTAACAATTTGTTTAAAGCTTTTGTGGCTCCAAACAGATTTTTTGTTATTTATTTGGCCTAAAATGGCTCTTTTGACAGTAAAGGTTACTGAACCCTGGGCTAGCGGCTTCTGCTAGCATATGTGGAGTCCAGGGTGTAGTTCGAGCCCCGCTTCAAAATGGTGGATCTTCGGCATTCATTGTGGGGTTGCTAGTTAAAGGGGAAGTGAACCTCCAAATTTTCTTTACAATAGTTAATCCGACTACATGTTAATACTTGGGCGGGCCACCCAAGTAAACGGGCCACCACCCAAGTAGATTTCAAGAAAATGTCATAAAAATGTACCAAAAAAATTAATAAATGTCGCGAGTTCACCCACCCAAGTTTATTCTAAATCTGTGGGAAACACTGTCATAATATTGCCTTTGTGAAATATGAGTTAAGCCGCAAAATCCACCCGTTTTTATCCATTTCAAGGGCGGCCATTTTGCCACTTCCTGTCGACTGAAAATGAGTTGCTCAGGTGACAACCATTCACGGCTCACCTGTTTTCTAAAGCTGAGCCGTTCCAGAGTGTACCCGATGTCATGGGTAAAGTCAGCTAGGATAGGCTCCTGCTAACCCTTGACCCCAATGAGGGTAGTAAACAGTGTAGGGAATAGATAAACTCTGACGACTTTGTGCTGTGGAAATGTTGTAATGGGCTGTTTTGGGTCACATTACCTGCCCCAAAAAAAAAAGCAAAAGAGTCATTTTACCGAGAAAAGATCAGGTTACTTAACATTCACAAAGCCCCTTTAGGAAACAATTCACTTTTTTGTTCTTCTGTTGTAGAGCAAAAGCAAAGGCCAGGACCTTTTTGACCAAATCATGTATCACATAGATCTGGTGGAGGCGGATTACTTTGGACTGCAGTACATGGACTCAGATCAAGTCTCGGTGAGTCCTTGACACGCACGTTAACGACCTTACTTTTTTGCCTGCATTCATTCTCGCTTGCTGCTTTTTTTTCCCAGCACTGGTTGGACATGTCCAAGCAAATCAAGAAACAGATCCGAGGTGAGCTCATCTCTCCTTTTTTATTGAAGAATCCTGAAGTGCACTTGCACGTGTAGGGAGCAGGTGGCACGTTATCAAATGTTGACAGGGTGATTAGCATTAGCAGCCGTACCCTTGTTTGCTCTCCTGTGCGAACACGGAATGTGATACATTCGCAAGGGGAAGAGGATGTACACAATACGCAACCTGTTTGCAGCCTGCGCATTCTAATGAGATCCAATACAAGAGCCTCTGGAATTGACACAAATATTGGACGAGGGGGCTTATTTACTCACCTGCATAGAGCGCCGGGAGTCGGGGGATGCTACTAAACGTTATGATCCGTGTTGGGCACGTTACCCTCAAAAAGTCATTAGTAATGACTTATTATAAAATGTAATTCATTTAGCAATGGAGTTGCTGTTTTTGTAAAAAATAAGTAGTTACTCAACAAACTGATTTTTTTCTGCTGTGTGTGTCGCTGACCTCTGATGTGGGGAAAGTAATTGTTGTCTCTCCAGTTTAATTCATGTGTGAGGCTTTGGTGCTGCTGTTTTGGTTAGCAACGGACTTTTGTATTATAGTGGATGTCTATTTGGGCAAATAGAGTGCTACCTTTTCCGGGGCATCTTTTAATTTTATTTGTGCTAGGGCTTTTTTTTTTTTAAACCTTATTGTTTACAGTATTGTACAAATGCATAGATATGTGTAAAGTAAGGATGCCTAGTGGGATACTCAGTGGTTGTCTACTACTATGCATTTTCTATTTAAACAATGTTTATTTCTCACCCAAAGTCAGTTTGGACGGGCTTGTGTGCAAGATTTCCTATTGAAAAAGTAAGACATTAAATTGTTGAGCACGCCTTATGTCCTTCCTTCTTTTAGATGGTCCGGCATTCCGACTCTTCTTCCGAGTGAAATTTTACTCCTCAGAGCCAAATAACCTACGTGAGGAATTCACAAGGTAAAATAAAAACTCTTTTGGCCTGGGCCTGATGATGATGATGATGAGGTCCAGAAGGGACGCAAGGCTAATTACTTTTTTGCCAAGGGAACATTGGGATAAAAAAATAAATAATAATCCCAATAGCTTGGCTTTCTAGAGCAAAGTGTGTGTACTGTAACAGATCAGGGAACAATTAAGCAAAATGTGTGTTACATGACATTTTGATGCATGTCACTCTCGCTGCAGGTATCTGTTTGTGCTGCAGCTTCGACAGGACATTTTGTCTGGCAAGTAAGTCTTTCCTGTGCACTAGTAAATTGTTAACTCATGCACTCCCAGCCATTTTCACTGAAGCAATCCTCTTCGCTCCCGGCATTTTTTATTTTTTTTACTGGATCCTGAATGATTTTGCGGTGTGGTTCACAAATGGGCGTACGTACGTGAAGGCACTCCAGGGGGTACGTGAGATAATAAAATATATTTTAAAAGTATATGTTAGTATTTCAGAAAAATATAAGTTCATAAAATTAGTTTTATATTGTATTCAGAAGGGTATTCAATTTCAGTGTCCTAAAATTGCAGTATCTCCCCATTTTACCAAAATGGTTTGACCCAATTTGTCATATGCTATCTAGAATCACCTGTCAATCACTTGAAAACTTTATTTAAAATTTAGTTGTTGTTTTTTTGTTTTTTTACTAGGATCCCAAAGGAGGACACTTAATGTTGATAATTTTTATGTGCACAAATCTTTATTTATAATTAAATTATTTTATTTTTTTCCAAGTAGTTCAAAATACCACATAAATACAAAGAGAGTTCCAAAGTAAAAAAATAAAAAATAAAAAATAAAAATCACACAACGGTGGCACAGCACTCGGTTTTAAGTATTTGTCTTTCTTTTTTCAATCAGAAATGCTTTGCGCTGGTTAGGGGGCACTTGGCTGAAAAAATATTTCACAGGTGGTAAGTCGCTGAAAAAAGGTTGAGAACCACTGTTCTATTGCTATAAAAACATGATACCTACTAAAAGAAAGATTAGAGTCTGTTCTTTCTTTAGGGAAAAAAAAGTATATTTCTATCTGTTTCCGTTTTGCAGCAATTAGCATTAGAATATAGCTAAGTTTCATCACTATTCACAAATCTGCTTAGAACTGTGGGTAAATCAGCTTGTTTTCAACATGGCCCTGGCTGATCTCTTATACTCTGCTGCCACCTGCTGGTCGTTTTTGTAATAACTACCATTGCTTCAATCGTTTTGTGCAGTTGAGAAGCTGCATCAAAGCCTTCTGTATGCTCTAGCATAAAAAAAACAAAAAAAAAACGGTATAAATACGTCTTTGGGACACTTCAAACATTTAAAATCTAATGGAGACCATAAACAATAACATGGCCTTTTTGTACTACACGCAATTTGACACACTGTTTTGTACCATCAAAAATACTACCATGTTTCAGGTAACCAAACATGCCGAGTCAGCATAAACCACTGCTGGTCCCTCAACGGTCGAACATGTTTGTCATTGTAACATTTGAGGATAGACCGCTAAACGCTCAAGTGTTAGAAGTGAATACAGGAGACCTTCTTCCTCATTTTTTGTTGTTCATATGTCTTGTTGTTGTTCTTGCTAGCGTGTTGAACGCATTGTGGTTTTCCCACTGTAATATTTTCAAGTTCAGACCACCCAAGGCATTGACAGTTTTGTCATTTCTACTGAGTACTACATAGTTGTGGGGCTTTGCAGCCTGTGATTTAGTCATAGTCTTCTTTGAGACACTCAAGCGCGCACACACAGGCGTAGCTGCCCATCTTGTCCCGGCTCTATCTGGGCCACAGATCCCCCGAGTGCAGCTCTATTATAACACTCAAGATCAAGATCTGAAGAGGTGATTATTTTGGGAAAAGGGTTGGTCCTCCTTTACACACACACACACACACACACACACACACTCGCGCACAGATGATTGTATTTGATTTGCCGACTGTGTGTGGAGCAGTCCCACTGAAAGCAGCTCATCACATCGGTCTTACCCTTTCTTTTTTTTTCTTCCCCTCTCTTCAGATTGAAATGTCCATATGATGTCTCAGTAGAGCTGGCCGCCTATTGTTTGCAAAGTGAGTAGACTTAACCTCCAAGATGATTTTATTTCTTTCAAACAATATTTGGACAGGAATGGAAGATATCATTTTTGATACCAGTTAAAGATTTGTGGGGACGTGTTGAACGTGGTGTTGAATTAAAACCCTGAAATATGATTTTTTTTTTTTTTTTTTTTACTCCCAAAACAATGATTGCATTACATACTTCAAATACAAATAATTTCCAATATTATTCTGCGCATGCTTTTTGGCCACAACATTATACAGAATATACTTGCACATGCTAATGAGATCCAATGCAAGAGCTTCATCAAATATGCACACATTCAAACAGCTGTGTGTGATGCCGTGCAGATCTACAACACTACAAACGTACTACTCGAAAAGTAAACATGTTTTAAAATGAATGAATAATTTCTTGATATGAATAATTTTTAAGTAGTTGATACAAAATGGAGTATATTCGTCTTTGTAAAGGGTCGGGATGATGTTAATCATTTCTTAAAGAAATTGGAGCAAAATGGGGTAAGCAGGTAATGTTTAATTACTTAAATACTATACATACATCAATATGTGTTTTCTTTATCTAAAAATTAAAACATTTATTGTTTTTTTTTTAATTGTTTTTTTTTATTACCGTACACTGGTCAACACACATTTTGGTGCCAAGAATCGTTTCAACGGTTTTAGGGTATTTTGATGCTGCTGAATTAGAAAAAGATTTAAAAAAAATCCAAATTGGGTCTAGTTTTTGAGATATTCCATATTTTTGATATTAAAAAAAAGTGCTAATAGTACACAAGATATGACACTGATATTATGGTACCACTTGGATGAGGCTGTATCAGTCTTTTCCAGTACGTCCATACAGCATTCTTTCATTTTTGCTGCGGCAATCATAGCAGAGCCCCATCCATCCATCCATCCATCTTCTACCGCTTATCCGAGGTCGGTTCGCGACGGCAGCAGCTTTAGCAGGGAAGTCCAGACTTCCCTCTCCCCAGCCACTTCAATAAGCTCCCCCAGCGGGATCCCAAGGCGTTCCCGGGCCAGCCGAGACACATAGTCTCACCAGCGTGTCCTGGGTCGTACCCGGGGCCTCCCGCCGATGGGACATGCCCGAGGAAGCTTCCGAACCAAATGCCCGAGCCACCTCAATTCTGCACATACCGTTCTTCGCATACACACCACTCACATTACGTCATATCCGCAGACAGGGCTGGGAAATTCTAACCCGAATCCAGTCTGAAAACTATTGGCCAGAGGCTTGCAGGAGTACCCATTGTGAGCAGCTAAGGTGTTAATCTACTAATTAGAAGTCAAATAAAAAGCTTATTGTAAAGTTATTTTGGGGAAAAAAGTTCCATATTGCAGCTTTAAGCAGTATTAGCAGTACGCAAATGTAAAAACAGGTGACGTCAAAGCACGAGCACTACTTCTAATAATGATCAAAGTAAATTTTGTAAACTGTCAAACCACATTCATTATCAATCAATTAATTGTCAAAAATATTGATACCTCAAAAACTAGAGCCAATTCAACGAAACACTTGTCATTTTCAGACTCATCAACCCCAATTTTTTCAGTTTATATAAAAATGCTCCATTGTCTCTTTGCTCTCCCGTCATGCATCTCTGGTTCTCTTAGTCTTTTCCTTTTCCGTATGTCCAGGCGAGCTGGGAGACTGCGATCCTTTGGATCACTCTCCCGAGCTGGTATCGGAGTTCCGCTTCACTCCCAAGCAGAGCGAGGCCATGGAGGAGGACATCTTCGGCAGGTGGCGAGATCTAAGGTGAGAATTAATCCGTTTTCGGTGTCAGCGGCGCCGTCTCCTCCTCTGCCATTCAGATAGCCGGGCGACCTCTCGCTAGCCTGTGTGAAGGATTAAGGGGGATTAATCCTCGGAGGGTCTTGATTGATTCCGGGCAGTATTTAACCCAGCGGCGGTCTGATCGTTCCCATCTCGGATTAGATTACATATGCTGCGCTTTCACTGAACCCACTGGGCCGCACAAGGACAAACGGAGTGGAGGGCACGAATCACCAGTGCAAAGTTGTCAAACTCCTTGTTGTCATTTTCAGGGGGACGAGCCCGTCTCAAGCCGAGATTTCCTTCCTCAATAAATGCAAGTGGCTGGAGCTTTACGGCGTAGATATGCACTTTGTTAAGGTGCGACTCACTCATTTATTGCATGTTGGCGTGTATTCTTGAGTGCTGAATGTGCATGTGGTGTCATCAGGGGAGAGACGGTTGTGACTACGCGCTGGGTCTCACGCCTACTGGCATCCTGGTGTTTGAGGGTTCCAACAAAATTGGGCTCTTCTTTTGGTAAGACATCTTTCACAATCTTTTTTTGCGCGCGCACAAAGTGGTTGTGATTCATAAGCAAAATGTCAAACATTTATGCGGGGTGTCCCCTGCTGCTTTTTCTGCAATTTAAATATCAAGATATTTAGTGTCGTAAATACTGTCGAGGTCATGTCTTAAGCAGAATTTTAGCATAGTTGATTGTCACGTAGGTGTTGAAGGAAGTTATACAACTTGTTTTACTGCATAAGCAAAAAGAAAATCATGTCGTGGACTACAGCCAGACTAAATAAAGCAAAGCTCCTCGCATCTGCTATGTGTCAACCTAAGAATTAAAAAAAAAGTTAGTCAGATGATAAACATTTTTAATCATAATTAATCGCATGACTTCAATAGTTAACTCACGATTAATGGAAAATTTTATATCTGTTCTAAATGTACAATAAAATAAAATAAAAATTAAAAAATCTGAATTTTCATACTATTGTTAACGTAAAAGTGGAAAACTAATATAAATATGGCTGCATCTTTTGATTGATACAGTAATTTTATAATAATTCATAAAATTGAGTTGAAATAAAAAAAAAAAAGTATTGTACTGTAAGTGTGATATTGATTTATGTTGAGGTCATTTTCTGCCACTAGATGGCATAATTGCATTTGTACTACATTGGTGACAGCTCAGTGCTTTTTTCTATTCATCTTAAGAGCTATCTATTCTTTAACATGAAATAACCTGTGAAATTCTGCATATTTTTAAAATCGCAAAATACAACTTGACCCCCAGTCTGCACAAATATATGCATTATTATGAAATTTATTACTGCTAAATTTTGACGTGGATGTGTCTGCTGCGTTGCGACCGGAATTCCAAGTAAGGGGCAGTCATTAATCGCACATGAAAACAAAATTGTGGCGTTAGAGGAACTTTAAGTTAACTCAAAATTAACAAATTTGAGATAATTTGAGGGGAGAATGTATTTTGTGGGACATCCTTGCTCAAACAACACATTTATTTGAATTGCATTTACTAATGGTATAAATATAGCTTAAGCTCAAATATAACATTTGTAATCTATGTGACATTTAGGCCCAAAATCACACGTCTGGACTTCAAAAAGAGCCGACTCACTCTAGTGGTGGTGGAAGATGATGATCAGGTTTGTGTCTTCATGCCAGCATGCGCACACGCACGTCACAATGAAGTCATTGTTGGCTGGACTACAAATATATCTTTTTTCCGCTTCGAAGGGCCGCGAGCAAGAACACACGTTTGTGTTCCAGCTGGCCAGCGCCAAGAGCTGCAAGCACGTGTGGAAGTGCGCCGTAGAGAGCCACGCCTTCTTCCGGTTACGCCAGCCAACCACGGGCAAGCCGGGCCGCAGCGACTTCACGCGGCTCGGCTCTCGCTTTAGATTCAGGTAAGCTCTCATCGTTCACTGAAACGACACGATGTGATGTCATTTACCACAGGAAATGTTTTTGACATCATCAAAGCAGATTAAGACATGAAACAAAACCTGTATAATTTTAAGTTATCCTAAAAATGCATTTCTTCTAATTACAATAGCAAGTCAACCTTAAACATTTCTTGACAATAATATGTTATTATGTGACCCTATATGACTTATGTAGCAAAATCCAGACGTTTTTATCCTGTTTTCTGAAGCTGAGCTGTGATTGGTTGTTACCAGAGCAACTGTGATGTCGTCTTCACTCGACAGCAAGTGGCAAAATGGCCGCTTTTTTTTTTCTGATGAAAGATGAGAGTCCAATCTTTCATTTGGTAGTATGTGTGTTTCCATAGTCCAAACACAACATTTTCTGTGGACCTTGAAAGATCAGTCGAAATGCTTAAATCGGCTGGCACTGGCGACAACCCGTTTCTGAAAACGTCTGGCAGTCAAAGAGTTAATAGATTAAATTAGTTTTTTTTTCTCTCATAAGAACAAAATAATAAAAGTAAGCCAGTAGCAAAAAAAAAAAACTAGTGATGTTTGCTTTGTCTATGGTTATTCGTATCTATGGTTACATGAAGGTGTTCCTATGGCGACCGAGATATGCCCTTCGTATTGTTTTCCTTCTCACTTTTTATCAAAGCAAATACTCTCACTTGAATGACACTTCCTGTTATTTTTAAGAGCAGCTCTACAGGGCGCACCCTAGTCGGCAGACATGTTCTAATAAGGCGGAAACGTCTTACCTGAAACTGAGTAATTGACCCAGTCACTTACAGTACAGTACGTATGATTATTGTTTATGAGGATACATTATCACCTTAAATGACAAAATGTTTTCATTAAATTCCAAATGTCTGGTTCTTGAGCTGTAGCTACAGTGGCAGCGAGAATAAGAAATAAGAAAAAGAATAAGAAAACAAGACATAATTCCTGGTGTCTGTCAATGTCAGCGGCAAAACAGAGTACCAGGCGACTCACGGGAGCCGGCTGAGGAGAGCCAGCACGTTCGAGAGACGGCCCAGCAAACGCTACCCCTCCCGCACGCAATCACTGGGCAAAGGTGAGTCTTAACGGCACACACAATCGTGTACATACAACCTATAAGAACCTGCGACACGTCGGCTTTTCACACGCCTCTGTGAGTCATAGTTGACAGTTGGCTCCTATACACTCGTCAACCACAACATTGTGTGCGCTTGTACAATTCAATCAGAGCCGATAATGCTTAGTTTTGATTGACACTGTCTGTCGGAGAGCTATTAATATAATTAATGTTTATTAATGTGGTTGAAGGTTGCAGTGGCGCAAAACTGCACTGCATCACGCCAACATTATAATACTTTGTCATTATAGTCAGTTTAGTCAGCTCCATTTGTCTCCAATGTTTACAAAACACTACAGACACTTATGTTCATGCTTTATGGTTATGTACTCCGGTTATGTATTTCTGGACTAAAGTCTTAGAAAAACTTTCCGCTATTTTGGACTGTAGGATACCTTTATCTCCAAACTTGTGTTTGCTAGGTGACCTAACAACAACTGACTTACCACATAAACAATTTCAATCTACACTTGTAGCCCTTACTATCGCTAAAAAAACAATTCTTGTTAACTCTGAATATCGACCAATGGTCTAACCTCCTCATAAATCACATTTTAATGGAAAAAATATCTGCCTCAAATAAAAACCAAATATCAAAATTTATAGAAACATGGTCTACGTAGATAGAATTTTTTAACCTAATTCTGGTTACTTAATTCTGTCTGTTAGCGAGAGCCATGTTAGCGAGAGCCACTACATCGTGATAACTTACATTGATGTTTCTGCATTTGGCAATTTATTATTATATTATATTATTAGTATGGCATTTTTTTTAATGGGCTTTAGGTGAACTGATGAATACACACACGCACGCGCACGCACGCACATGCACATGCTCACCCACATACAAAAAAATAATTATATATATATATATATATATATATATATATATATGTGTGTGTATATGTATATATATGTATATATATTTAAAAAAAGAAAAGAGAAAAAAAACGTTGTTTTTTTTATTTATTTTTAAAAAAAAAGGAGAGCAATGATGATGTCAAATCGAATGAACAATACTGAGCTCTAGAAAAAAAAAGTCAGTTTTTATTTTTGTTGTGATATTTTTCAAATTCAGTAAAAAAAAAATCCTTTGTTTTTCTGTAATTTTTATATTATATTATTTTATGTTATATTTTATTTATATATATATGTATATATACTGTGTGTGTATATATATATATATATATATATATATATATATATATATATATATATATACTGTGTATATATATATATATATATATATACTGTGTATATATATATATATATATATATATATATATATATACTGTGTATATATATATATATGTATATATATATATATATATATATATATATATATACTGTGTATATATATATATATATATGTATATATATATATATATATATATATACTGTGTATATATATATATATATATATATATACTGTGTATATATATATATATATATATACTGTGTATATATATATATATATATATACTGTGTGTATATATATATATATATATATATATATATATATATATATATATATATATATATATATAGTCAACAAGTAAAATCTACCATATATTCTTTTTAATTATCTGAGCGAAAGATAATTAAAAAGAAAAAAAGGTCAATAGACAATGAGTATGAGTGGCCACAGAGTAAAACCAAAATAAATAAATTTTCAGTAAAACCCTGAAAGCTGATGTATGATTTTAAATGACAAGATTTTTGCTATACAATGGAACCTGGAAACTTGTGCTTTGTTACCCGCGGATTTGCATATTAGCAGATTTTTCCCCGTTGTTTTTACATTTTTGTGGGGAGTACCCTACTTCCCCCCATTTCATGGAAAATGCTTATTGAATGTTCATCGACATTTTTTGAAGAACGTTCTTGGTTACAATTGTTTTTTTAAATGCATTTCAATGGGCGCCAATTATATGCGTATTTTTGCAATAATAGGGTTCTACTGTAATATATGGTTAGTTTAAGGTAAATATTCTAGCCATTATCAGGCAACAAATATTTTAGTCCTGTCTCCACTGCTTTTGTGAAGACATCATTTTCAACGCAGCTCTTGTATTGGATCTCATTAAACTTTGGATGTACTAAAATGTCTGGTGCTTGTATAACCATAATACCAGACAATAGTTTTAAGTGCGGGCGTCTTGAACTAATCACTTAGCAGGTTGGTTTGAACAGACCGCTTCCCTTTATCGCGTCTCACGCTAGCTGATCATTTACCTTGATCGCTTCAAGAAAGTGCCTCACATTCCCATCGCTTAAGACTTTTAAGCGGCACCTTTTCGACTACCCTCAAAAGCACCCGCTGTCATTCTCCTTTAATCCCTGCTCCAGCCAACACATTGTTGACACGTTAGTGCGAGAACACACTGACATGCCTGTACATTCACTTGTTCTTTGCTAACATTGTGTGTCTGTGTTGTCACCCTTTTTTTAGTCAGTGGCATTTCTCCAGCCAAGCCGCCACGCATCAGGTAACACGGCAAAAACCCACGTGCATGCAATTATACGGGCATGCACTTAATATAAGTGCTGACTGCATTAAGATGGTCACGGCCATGCAATATGTTATTATATTGATTTATATAATAGAGCTGTGATTTCAGAAAAGGAATATGATGTCCTGTTTTGTCAGTCCCTGATTTGTCATTCAAACTGCCTACAGGGCATGAATGGAAACAATTTTCTATGAGGTGCTCATAATTAAGCCTCATGATTAAAAAAATGTGTCTGCTAGATTATGTATTACTGTAAGTTTATTTTTAAGTTGTGAAGTCAATTATTATTGTGCTCTTTGTAATTGTTCTGGTAAGAGGTTAGCATTTAAATGTAGAACAACAACCTTTACCGCTCCTCTCATTATGACTTGTCCATCACCAGGCAGACACTCAAATAGTTTAATTTAAGGAAGTCACGTGTACTTTAATGTTTGTTTTGTTCGTTGTATTGGAAACCCAAAATGCGTCATAGCCTGGCCACTTTTTGAGTTATTTGATGAATACTGTATGAGGAAATTACAGCAATGTGGGGAAAAAGTTGTTAAGAGATATTAAAGATTTTATTTGTATTTTTTTATATATATGTATTTGTTTATATTTTTGCATTTTGTCAAAAGTCCCAATCTATCAACATGATTTTAATGTACAGTAGTCTTAGATTAGAATGCAGTCGAGATCCTCAACGAAAAGTGTCTTAAGGAGGTCCGCTTCATAATAAACACCATGCATTCATTATAAATCACTCCCAAATATTCTGAATCAATTCTATAGTACGTAGCCAATTTATATTTGAATCACATTGGTTTTAACTGTACATGAAACTCAAGTTAATCTGCGCCCGCTGATAGTTGTCATTCTTTCTCTGCCTTCATGCCAGCCCTGATCCCAGCCTACATGCAGTGAGTGACCTCAGATGACCTTCTTACACACATGCACGCGCGAATACGCGTATACGCACACATTCGCGGCATGTGCAGGTCTGGCTTCGTCTGTGCAACATTTTAATTTTCGCCATCTCTACAATCCTCTCCAGTACCAACATAACATCCCCGTGGCGGGTCACGAGGCGTGGCGCCCGTCCCACCCCACCTACACGCCCTCCGTTTACCTGCAGCCCTCCGGACACACGGCGCCGCACAGGTAGGATGGAGGCGGGGACGTCTGTCAGACAAGGGGGTAACGTCAATAGGGCGGCACCACTTTTTAGTATAAGGGTGGGAAAACTTGCTCAAGGGCTGCATTAGATTTTTTAATCCATCCATGTATCCACTGTCCGAACCACTAAGTCATTTGAGTCATAAGTCAAATGAGGAAAGAATATATAGAATATATATTTTTTATTAAAATGTTGATGATTGATTTAATAACAATTAATTAAAAAATATTAAATTAATATGTTTTTTTGTCATAAGTCAATCAACCAATTATATGTATATTTAAAATGCATTCAATGAGGCAAATTAAAAAACGATTAAAATGTATCTAAAATCGTTTAATGCAAAATCATTCTTACTTTCAATTGCAGTATTCATAATGTAATTATAAATAATTATAATTATTATTTAATGCTTGTGTTTGATTTTTAAAACAGACATATGGACCAGGTCATTTATAGATGAGATAAAAAAAAAGTAAAATCTTTTTCTTTTGACAATTTTTTTTTTATATATATATATATATATTAATAATACATTGGATTATAACGAATGACAAATTATTAAATACATTTTAACATTAAGCAAAAATGTGTGTGTGTGTGTGTACATATATATATATATATATATATATATATATATATATATATATATATATATAAATTATTATTAAAATGTAAATGTACTTTTAAAAAATATATATTCTCAACCAATTATTTAATGAGAAGGATGTAAAAAATGCTTAAAATGTGTATGTAAATTAGTTAAGTGATCAAAAATGTATTCTCGTTTTTTTATTATAATTTTTTAACCAACCAATATTAAATCAAGATTATAAAACCATGTTAATGTGTTAATATGTACACTTTATGTAATTTATTAATTATATCTAATTTACAGCAAATCAACAGACCATTTTTAATTATTAATTAATATAAACACATCAAAAATAAATAATGTACATGCTTTTTAACTAAGCTAATTTTTTTATGAAAAAAAAAAGCCTAAATGAATGCAACAAATAGAAAGGCTGATTTGTAAATACTCTGTGGGCCCCATTCAAGAACAGTGTGGACCACATGTGGCCCGCGTGCCATATTTTTGCCTACATTGTTTTCGTGGCTTTGGGAGAACCAGCCTGCAGGGCAGGTTTCTATTTTTAGATACCATAGTATCTTTGTTTCCATCTCATGCCATGTCATGCATCTCATATGTATGCATGTACTGTGCTGCGTGTGCTTGTGTGTGTTCAGACCTTCTGTCGGGGCCCCTTCCTCCTCTACCAGTCCCGTGTCCAGTCACCCCATCGCCCCGGAACGAACCAGCAGCTTACACTACGCACCCATCATCAGTGTCGTTCACAAGGACAAGGTCATGACGACACTTTGACCTCTATTTGACCTTGGACTTACTCAGACTGCCCCTTCCCAAAAAAGAAAAAAAGCAAGAAGACCCTCATCATCATCATCATCATCATCATCCTCCTCCATTATTCATCACATCTCCACATCGTGCGACCAGTAGACACCTCTAGAATGTAACATGAGTCATAATAATAGCTAAGTTTGCTTGTGAGTGATTCGATTATATCCCATAATATCTTTGTTGCTATGGACTTGAGAAATAACCTGCCTTATAGCAGGAGTGCGGAAACCTGTGGCTCGTGGGCCATTCATGGCCCTGTAGAGCATTTGCTCCGGCCTGCTATGAAATTATAATAAATAAATAAATGTGCTAGGCCAGTGGTTCCCAAATTTTTACATAAATGCTACATAAAAAAATAAATTTAAATCTTGTATTTATTTCTTTGACACCGCACATAAAAGATATTTCAAAAATATCTGTAAATGGCCTTATTTTTTTCCGGAGGACTGAAATGTCCATTGGTAGGAAAAGAAAAAAAAACGCTTCCCCGCCTCTGTTTTACATTTTCATTTTGTGTGTCTTTGTTGAGATTGCAGGAAGCAATCAAATGACAAAAGTGCTTAAATCTTGTAATTTTCCAGAGGTTCCAAGGGTCCAAACATGCACGATACTGTATGCTGCTTTCGGGATGCTGCATGTTTATTGCTGCTTTATGCTAAATAGTGCACTGTGACATCATGAATGACAGTTATTGATTATTACCAGTTGTTTACATATGCTGTACTGTAATGTGGTTTTGCTGTGATAGTGGGTGGAGCTCTATTCTGGAATCACATTGTGCCTTAATGAAGTAATAAATGGGTTTTTGCCATATTGCTTATAAAAATAAATGTTTCATGTTATGTACTGTAAATGTGTCATATGAACGTATTTACAGGAATGAAATGGAAATATAGAAAAAGAATATGTATAAATCCCAAGAAAAAAATTCAATGTCACTTTAACTTTGGATCGCTTTTGATGCGTCGTCCTCAGCTTCCCTCTCAGCGGACCCGCCTCCGACCATCAGCTCAGCGTGGAAGAGAACGAGACGTCATATTCCGGAAAGGTCCATCGCCGTCAGCGCCGCCACACGCACAGCCAGGACACGTTCTGCCACACGCATAACAAAATCAGTGAGTACAAACACTCTGGGAAACTGCTTATGCATGCGCTATTTATATCAGTCTTCAGGATTTCCTTGAAGGCATTTTAGGCATCTTCATAACCGATATTGTCAATATAAGGGCCGTGTTTTCTGTTTGATAGACGAGCCTTCCGCTTGATTGGATATTTCACTTCCATGATGCAGTTCGCGGTAGGGTTGTTCCTTGTAAATTAAATCATGCTTGACAAGGTACAACAGCAGTTAATCATCTAATTTCCTCTTTGCCTTTTAATACACAAAGCCTTTGTCGTGGGTATAAAAAGTCTACACACCCCTGTTCAAATGCCAGGTTTGTGTAAGATAGTTTATTATAAAATGGTCATTTTGGGGATTTCTTTTGTTTTGGGACATTCTATAGTTACTTTTTAACGTTTTCTTTTCTGCCTTTTTAAATCAGTTTTTTTTATCATTTGCAATATCAAATACATTTTACGCTCACATTCTGCCTTTCTTTTTGGACATTTTACGGTTACTTTTTGAACGATTTGTTTTTTTTTCTTCTTTTTTTCAATTAGTGCTGTCAAAGTCAAAGCGTTAACTAATTAATCACAAAAAGTTATCGTATTAACGCTGATTAAAGGCTATTCATTTTAACAGCGGATGGTTACGTGAAAGTTAGCACAGGTTGTGTTTGAGCAATAAACACAACTACATGCATTCAAGTAAAGCATTTATGTGCGACATTCAGAATATTTGTTCGTGCCAAACTATTTGGGGTAAAAAAAAAAAAACTGTTTTAAATTAAGTAACTAATTAGAAAAAGAGGAGGATGAGCGTGTGCAGTGGATCAAAAAATGTTGAAGACGCCCTCATAACATTAATTGTTAATAAGCCTTTTTTAATTCAGTGATTTAATCAAAATTCGAAGATGTGATTAATCTGATTTTTTTTTTTTTTTTCGTTTGACATCTCTATTTATTAAATTTTCTGACATTTTTGGTAATTTTATGGTAATTTTCTGCTTTTCCTCTTTGTTTTGAACATTTTATGTTCACTTTTTGGACATTTTTAAGTATTTTAAAACTTTTTCATCTACCTTTTTTGTCTTTTGACATTTTTAAATATTAAAATTTGTTTTTAATCCAAACCATTAATTCAGTTAAAGAATATTTGTCAAAAAAATAAATAAGTAAAAAATATACATAATTTCTACGATTTAAAAAAAAAAAAAAAAAAATGTTTTTAAAACTTTTTTTTAAACAGTTTTTTATAGAGATCCACAGGAAGCCACAGAAGAGAGACTAAAGATTGCAAACCCCTGCCCTAATGCGTTATGTCTTGATTTTTCCGCTAGTGTGTCGAGCATCACCCTGTCTCGGAGACAAGTTGGACATGTCTCCGTCTTTCCGCAAGGCCGTGGAGTCAGACAGCGAATGTCCTGCGTGGCCCTCACTCTGCATCAACATGGACAAGAAGGTCAGACACGTTTTCACATTGACTTTCTTCCACTGCTGACAAGACGAGACGTTTCCGGTCTGGCCTCACTCTCCTCCTCCTCTTCCTCCTCCATCTGCAGGGAGAAGAGAAGCAGCTCTCGGAAAAATCTCTCCACCCTTCAGCCGCCTCCTCCCCGGCCCTTCTTCCAGACCACCTCAAGTGTAACATTCTGAAGGCCCAGATGGAGGCGGCTTTCAGGGTGGGTTCCATACTGTGCATGATCTCCGGCGAATGTTCTCTTTATAATGCCTTTATTTGCATATTTGCATCTTTTTTTCCCTCCCCACCAAATAAAAATAAAAGGATGGTTCAATGAGTCCGAGAGGGAAGAACTCCAATGTGCCTCTCAAGGACAGGCAAGTTCTATTGAGCCTTTCTTCTCTTGGGCTTTCTTTCTCTGTGCTTGTTCCCACTTACAAAAGTGAAGTTTCATAATGTGCTCACATGTGCTTTAGTTTATTTATTTATTTATTTTTAGTAAGTGCTGCCATTTTATTTTATTTCAATCTTGGCTCAGGCCTGAAAAATGAAATGAAAGAAAATGGATGGATGTTTAGTCACTACTGTATATACAAAAATGTTGTCGGCAGGTATCAGAACTCCTCTCAAGACTCATCCGCGTCCAGTTTGCCAGCAGACAAAATGTCGCCAAGACCAAAATCCAGCCCGTGCGCCAGCCGCAGGAAACGTCTCGTCCGACAGTTCAGCTTGTGAGTTAAATCAAAACACGTCAGTGGAGTGCACTTGAATCACGTCTGGGCTCCTTCCTTTGTTTTTAAATTGAAATATTTTAATGGACAATTTGTTACATAACTCCAACAAAACGATGTAACAAGGAATGTAACACATTAGGCACCACGATAGAATACATATAAGCTCTCAAAAGGCATTTAGTCAAAGCACTTTCCCTTAATCCACTAAGATTTTTATTATTTTAGAGAAACTTTTACTGTATTTAAACTGGAAGTTTGACAACATGGCAGCAGAGATCTACATGGAAAATAAAATGGTGGAAAGCAGACCCATGAATAATAATTAAAAAAAATAAAATGTATACTGTAGATTGGTGACTTAACTTACAAGTTTAACTCATTCACTGCCATTTTTTTTAATTGTACATTTAGAACAGATATAAAATTTATGATTAATTGTGAGTTAACTATTCTAGTCATGCGATTAATTACAATAAAAAATTAGGAGCGTCAGGCAATTAAAATCTTAATTAATTGCATGACTTTACGAGTTAACTCGCGATTAATCAAAAAAAATTCTAGGTTTTCATACTCTTGTTAACAAAAGTGGGAAAAAAAATAGAATAGTTCAAATTCATGTTTGACGTCTATAACCGTCAATGGCAGTGAATGAGTTAATTTGTTCCATTACCACACTCATAATTCAGAAGAATCATCTCAAATCAATTATTTCTGTTGAAATGAATTGAATGCTGTCAATCCGTTTCAAAAACATGTTTTTATGTAAAAAAGAATAAATAATAAAATAGCACTCTACAGTATTGCACTTAGCATAAACATTGAAGTTAGTGCATTGTACTTTGGCCACCAGGGGGCAGTATATTATACACATACATGCAGTATACATATACTGTACATGTATACACAAACAAGTCGGTCACAACTACTTAGAGCTGCTGTAATATAAGTCATTTTATACAGAGGATGAAGAATGTATCCGTGTAAGTGTTGTTTTAGTGTCTGTCTACATTTTATTAATGTTTGTCTGTTGCTTGAACGTTATAACTTCTGCCACATCTATGCTAGGTTTGTTAGCATGTCTCTTAGGTTTTGCATTGTGTGCTAGCGTTATGCTAGTGGACTTTTGGAAATTATGTGTTTTAGTTAAATACACAAAGTGTGATTCTCTTTATTTTTATTTAAAAACTTGGATGACATAAAACAGCTTGATTTGGTCTCTTTTTTTGGAGAAAATTATATATAATATATATATATAATTATATAAATAATTGTTCACTATTAGCCTATTGTAATGTTTACTGCAACCAATTAGTGCTTTTAACTTAAATGTATTTTTTTTATTTTGGGGAAAACAAGAAAAAAAAAATTTTTTTAGCAAGCACATTGCTATAAGTTAAAAATGACTTAAGGCAGTTAATAGTAATAGTAGGCTAGTGATACACTTTATTTCAATCCTTCATTTTTTCCTTTTCTTGCACCTTAGTAACCATGAAGATGAAGACAACCTTCCAGAAGCCCTGGCAGCCATCTCATGTGAGAGCGCAGCCAAGTTAGGCTCTACTAATTCATTGGACCAACAAATCCAGCCCTCTATTTACCCACAGGTAACACACGCACGCAATCCAACACTCGTCACAAGAAGTTCACGGGGGAGAATGTATGAGGATTGTCCTTGTGTGTGTGTGTGTGTGTGTGTGTGTGTGTGTGTGTGTGTGTGTGTGTGCGTCCATGTGCATTCCAGGTGGACAATGTGCCAACACTGGAAGTGGCTAGTTCGTGCTGTGTCTCCCCTTTGCCTTCTCCCCACCTCTCCCCTTCGTGCTACTGTAGTCCCCTCCCTCACTTGGTCCCTTACCTTGCAGCCCATCACGACAGGTAACACCTTCGTCCTGTCATTTCCTTAGCGGGACACTTTGTGTTGGACCCAAAGATGTGTGGAAAGTCTTTTAATATTTATTTAATATTCTTGATAACAGGTTAAAGGTCAATGTATGAATATGACAGTATTTGTCCTTCTGTGCACTTTGAGTAGAACCGTGTATTGCTAGTTATGGCTTACCCACAGCCTTAATTCGCTAAAAAATAAATAAATAATAATAACAATATGATAGTAATAATAATAATAATAATAATATAACTTCAGCTTGCAGTGGTTGTGAAATTCTTCTTTATGTCTGCATGACTGTATCATACTGCCCTCTGGTGGCCAGGTTGCACACACCAAATGTCATACAGCAGTTGAAGACTGTAGTGGGAAAATACACACAATTTTGTGAGAACCAAGAGTGTACTAGTACCGGTACATGGATCTTAAGCAGAATATTTGGGGTATCAAATGCTTGGTGAGGTGTGGTGAAGGGAACTCAATCTTTACAGAAATTCATTGTAGATGTACCTAATGTTATGTCTAAAACTGACCTTTCATACAGTAGTGGGAAAATAATCTAATTTGAAGTACCTGTGTTTGTATTTGTGTGTGTTTAGTGGAGAGGAACTGAGGCTGGACAGAGAGAAGATCCTAAGAGCCCTCTTGATGACCGAGCTCTGAGAGCGTGTCGCTTGACACCCTAATGTGGAAGCTGAAGCCCCAAATGGCGTTGGCTGCAATCAACATTTGCGTATTTTATTTATTTATTTTGCATTATTGCATTCATCATATGCATTCAGAATGGAAAAAAATATATTTATTGTACATTGCATATAAAAAGTCTTCACACCCCCATTCAAATGCCAGGTTTCTGAGCTTTAACAAAATGAGACCAAGATCAATTATGTGAAATCTCTTTCCACTATTATTGTGACTAAAATCTGTTCAACTCAATTGAAGAAAAAAAAAACATAATCTATATAAATATTATCCTTATATGGTGCTAATGTGTCCTGACTCCCATTTAACTTGAGTTTGAATGTGATTGATTCATTCTAAATGACCAAACCAATTGTTGAAAGAGGGTGTGTACACTTACGCAACCACATTATCTCACTTTTGTGCTACTTCTCATCGTACATTAATAGTGGAAAAACTTTCAAAAATGATTCACCTTGGTCTTGTTTTTTCACGTCACAAAAACCTGGCATCTCAACAGGGGTGTGTCGACTTTTTATATCCACTGTCCTCTGCACAGAGGCCGTTATGTTATATTTGCTGAAGAAGTGTCCCTTTAGGCTCTCTTTCTACTCATCCAAGTGACACTATAGACTGTATTTCAACTTTTAGATGGAATCCGAAGCGACTTGCGTGACAAAGGGGTCTATTTTTTAACAATTTGAATGTACTTGGCATATTTCAGAGAATAACACTTCAATTGTGTCTTGAGGCATGAGATGGAGGTTCAATTGAACATAACGTTTGTATCCAGCTCAAGCTTTGTCTAGTGCATACTCTATGGACAGAAGTATTGAGACACCTGCTATTACACCTCTATTTCTGTTCTATAGTTCATCCCAATATGAATTCTTCACTTTAATCCAAGCATGCCTTTTTCTTATGGACCTCACTTTGTTGACTGTGGTACAGTCATTCTAGAACAGAGCAGAACTTTTCCAGCTTTTTAATTAACAAACTCTGTTGGGAATGGGATTGGGGGGGGGGGGGTCTTGTCCGATACCTGGATTGATTATGAGAAATTGAAGTGCAAGCCTTTTTGTGCTGATTGTGTTGCATGCTCTTTTAAATAACAAAGTGTAAACTTGATCCTTAAAGTTCTTCCTTTCACGTTGATTTTTCCTCTCAGAAAGTCATTTTAATGGGAAATTCTGTACTGCCATAAAAGTATTACATAATTTATTTGTTGTTTTGTTTATTAAGAAATTATGGCATAACTTAATTTTTTTAAAGTATATATTAATAACTTGGAATGTTTTACAATCATTTTTTGGGGGTTCAAATTTATTAAAATATTTAAAACTAATATAACGAAAGAAAAAGCTTTAAAGAACAACAAGGTTTTTGTATGGCATAATGAAGTATAAACTGTATTAAATTACTTGAGAAACTTAATCCCTAAAAAAAAAGATGTTACTGAAGTTATAATACACAAACTATTGTAATTTATCACAATACTGTTTGTTGGGAGGGATTTTAAATAAAAATCCTAATACCAATTTGTTATCATTTGTATCATTTTTATTAGAAAATGAAAAATCAATAACAATGCATCCAATTTATATAATGCAGGAGAAGCCGTATTTTATTTTGCTTTTACACACTCAAAGGTATTAAAAGGTGAAATAACCAACAGTCTGGGTTTGAATAATTGATGGATGGAAGGATGATAATAAATGAGCTATATTGTCAATTTACATACTTAATTTCTTTCCTTTCTATCGTTTTTTTTTGTTTATCAATAGGTTATCTTAAAATGCCCACTAGGAGGAGACAAATGTGCTCCGCCGGCAGATAAGAATGCAGTACTGTATTCGATGTCTCCTCATTTTACGACGTAGTTTAGGTACTACAGCGGCGACGTAACCTTGAATTCGTACAATTCGCTGTAATTCTCTTGTTAACCACATGGAGCGTGCTGCGTGCTGGCCAATCGCAACAGAGCTGCTGATTAATAAACGTGTGCAGATCGCTCAAGGTTTTTATAACAACCAATCAGAGGACAGCACAATGCTGACGTTATTTCCCCATGTGAAATCTGATTGGTTAAAGAAACAGTCCATTGCTAGTATCGTTTAGCCAGCACTACGAATTCTGAAGGCCCTGGGCAGGTTAGAATGACATGGAAACAACACGTTTCAGGTTGAAATCTGATTGGATGAAAACAAAACTACAAAGCAGTGAAGCCAAAAGAAATACTACAACATGAATAGATTTCTAAATAAATTAATAGAATTGCATGGAGCAAATTAAAAATAAAGAAGAATGAAGGTTGTAAATGTAGGTTTTACTGCCGTCATCATTTTGAGCACGTTTTTTTATATAGTTTCCCACGCACCAGCATTTTAACATTTACCTATTGTTGTTCAAGCATCCTAATTGTTTTTGTGGTCAAGTCATTATGCTGACAGGCAGCTGTCACAGAATCGCACAACAACGTCTTCTCCTTCTGCTTTCTTCATTTACATCCATATAAAAAAACGAATGAATTATCATACAATTTTAATGTGTAGCCCCTCGCAACATGCTCGTCACTCAACCAACGCAAATCAAACAGAAGCCGCGTCATCAACATTTTAAAAAGAGCATAGGAGCATCTGTGATGCGTGTGTGCACTGACATGGGAATGTGGATCAGCCTCGCCCTGTATGCTTGCTTGTGTGTGTGCATGCATGCGCGCGTGCATGCGTAACGTACCCACCCTGTTTGGGAATGCTGCCATTATAAAGAAACATATAACTGATTTAGCTGCCCCTCACACCTGTCTGTCAGGTATACCCAGCAGTGAGTCACCCCGTAATTGGTGCATTGTGGAGGAAGACGTTTCATGGCGTACTTTGCGTTACGTTCATATTGGAGGCTCAATAGCGTGCAGCCTGAAAAACAATCAACTGTCATTTTTATACTTTTGGTTCTTTAACCTTTTACTTGATTAACCACAGCAATCATAAACAGGTGCCCCGGACCGCTCCTGATGAGGCAGCTGTCAACAGAAACATGTGATTTCTCTCAGCCAATCGGAGAGAAGAATTAGGAAAAGTACCCGACTTACTGCTCAACCACAATGAGAATTGATCTGTTATCATAATGATGACGAATCTGACGATGACGAATTTCAAACTCGGGGACCATGTGAATTCTACCAGCTAATCAATCATCCATCCATTTTCTTCCGGGGGCAGCATTTTTAGCAGGGATGCCCAGACCACTTCATCCAGCTCTTCAGAAGGTATCTCAAGGTGTTACCTGGCTACCCGGGAAACTGTATCTATCTATCTATCTCGCTAGCTACAGTATCTATCTTTCTATCTCGCTAGCTACAGTATCTATCTCACTATCTATCTATCTATAGTATCTATCTCACTAGCTACAGTATCTATCTCGCTAGCTACAGTATCTATCTCGCTATCTATCTACAGTATCTATCTCGCTATCTATCTACAATATCTATCTCGCTAGCTACAGTATCTATCTTTCTATCTCGCTAGCTACAGTATCTATCTCGCTTTCTATCTATCTATAGTATCTATCTCACTAGCTACAGTATCTATCTCGCTAGCTACAGTATCTAGCTCGCTATCTATCTACAATATCTATCTCGCTAGCTACAGTATCTATCTATCTCGCTATCTATCTCGCTAGCTACAGTATCTATCTTTCTATCTCGCTAGCTACAGTATCTATCTCGCTATCTATCTATAGTATCTATCTCGCTAGCTACAGTATCTATCTTTCTATCTCGCTAGCTACATTATCTATCTCGCTATCCATCTACAATATCTAGCTCGCTAGCTACAGTATCTATCTCGCTGTCTATCTCGCTATCTATCTATTTAAATAAAAATAAAAAAGTAGATGTGAATGTTTTTCAGTACATTCAATATACAGTAACACTCAAAGCTCTTTTTCTGCAATTTATTTAATAAAAATGTGTGGGGAAAAACAATGCAGAGATGCTCTCGAGGACCGAATTTGGCCACCCCTGTTTTAGATTATCCATGCAGTGATAAGTGTAAGAGTCGGCATGTTTAAGAGGCAGGGTGGGGTGCACGCTGATATTAAATTACAACAATGGCAAATCTTCCCTGAGGGGTTGTGACATGCTTTTTGTCTGCTTTCCTTCTTTCTTCCCCTTTTCCTGTCCTTGCATTCTTCCTCTTTGTGGAAAATAACCACCACTAGAATATGTGTGTGTAATCATTGTGGACCATGCGAGGGAGTTCCCACTCTAACCTTCGGGCCACTAATTGTTACCCCCTCTTATACACAAAGTGAATACTGCAAGTCAGTGGTGCAAATGTCATAATACGTTTATTTTTCAGCAGGACCTTCCAGTCCTTCTACATACACAAAACATCCGTTCACAATGTAAATGTATTCAATCTGCAGCTACAGTTTCTGTTTATTTAGCGGCCTTTAGTGGAGAAATGTCTAATCAGATCTTAATTTTCCATCTTCACTAGGTAAGATGAGATCTTCAAGTCCTCTTGGAGTGTGTAACCGAACGCTAAGGTTACAAACAACCAGAGCGCTGGTTGAATCTCCAACAAAAGGCACAACAATATTGGCAACAATCATGGAGGGCACATTCAAAAGCAAATGAGCCACTGAGAACAAGAGTGGGCTAACTTCGTTTTTGTTATTTTTAAGATAAGTGCAGGAATTAATACTCATGGTTAAGCTCCAATTTTGACTCGTAGGGGGCAGTTCATTATTTCACTTTTTTCATCTTGGGCACCTAAACGTAAAGACAATTAGAACTTGTGGATTGTCTGCTAGCTTAATGCTAACACACAATCAAAACGCTAGACAGGCTAACAAAAATTAGCATCAATGTTTTAGTCATTATAAACCTTTAAACAACTTATATCTGAAACAAGTGTCAACCAATACAAGAATACTCACAGGCATATATTCTTTATCATCTACAAAAAAATATATATATTATTGAAAAATGCTAAAATTTTTGTTGTTGGTGTTTTTCGGCACACTCAAGATAATTCCATTCATTTTAATGGGGAAACCTCATCACTCCTCCCCACCCCGCAAAAAGAGCCAAATGGAGTTAGCCCACTTTCATTCTCGGCAGCTCAGTGAAACTTGACAGCGACTCACAGTGTAACATAAGCCAGCATTGGAACATCCTGCCGTGCCGTTATAAGCATTGATTAGCAGTGCATTGGTAACGGCGCCTGTGTAAACATCGGAAGGTTGAGCTAACTTCTTCATGCACTTGAGCTTCCAATACAATCCGAGTGTACTGGAGGTGGATAAAAAATTAAAAAAAAACATCACGTGTATTATAGAAACAGATTAGCTATTAAAACATGGACAAGGAGTGAGAGGGCCACAATAAAAAGAAAAAAATATGCAAAAAATAATAATAAAGTACTATTTAGAGTGTGAGGGTTTAAAAATATATTTCCTGATATTATTCCAAATGGTCACATTCAGGTTGGTTTGTGAAATTTGAAACTGTTGCTCAAATTCCAACATTATTCTTATTCGATTGCATCTTTTTTTGTTTACAATTTGATTTTGTAACATTTTGACCATTTTAGTGAAAAAAAATCTGACTATTCTTGTAGGATTAGGACTTGTTTTAAATTTAAAAAGAACTATGTTATGGCTTTGTACTCATAAAATTGCAACAATAACATAGGGAAAAAAACTAATAATTTTTAAGAATATTTAAAAAAAATTCTTGTAATATCACTCTTTTAAAAATGTCAACTTTGGTCTTGTAGCAAGTTTGCAAGGCATTATTTTATTAACTTTATATATATATATATATTTTTTTTTTTTTAATTAATTTTTTGTTGTTGTTGCTTTGTTAGGATTACAACTTCAATCTTACAAGGTTACAAATAAAAATAAAAAAACTTTTCCCTTTACACGAATTGAAAAAAAGCCTTTACTCCCTCATTACACTTTCTCGCATGATTTTTTTTCTCTACGAACATTAATTTTTTTTTGTAAGATTGAAAATTTTTCTTGTAACTGTCCTTTTTGTCATTTTACCACTTTAATCTCACATTACAATATATAAGAATATTAAAATATTTTTAAATGCCTCACGAAATTGCAAAATCTTACAAATATTTTTTTCTCACAAAATTACATTTAGTAAAAACAACTTTTTTCCCACCTCATAATATTACTTTATTAGATTTTTTTTCTCTCAGTGTGGCCCAAATGCTGTTTTGTAAAAACACAACACATATCGTACTCTCATTCAACACATGCACGCACTCACACACATTTTCTCTCTTCACGGAGAAGCTTGAAACATTGAGCTCTCTTGCTACAAAGTCATTCTTTACTATTTTGGCTAGCAAATACATAATAGTGATTATTAAAATCATGTAACTTATTGAAAAAAGTCTCTACAAAGCTTTTTTTTTTTTTTTTTAAAGATACACATTGTGCAAAAAAAGACAAATTGTTTTTTTTGGGCTAAAGCCATACATGGTATAAAATATAATAGTGGCTGTTTTTGAAGATATAAATAAGACTACTTTGAAAAAAAGCTAACAATACGTGTTCGAGGCTTAGAGCAGGCTCAGGTCCAGGTAGTGTCCGGAAGGCTTGGGCATCAGGGCGGGGAGGGACACGATGGGAGGCTCGCCTGCACCCGGTTGGCCAATCAGGCTGCTGCTCAGGACGGAGACCGGCTCCATGGCAGTCTGGACAAAATTCCAGGACAAGGAAGCATTCAGGTAAGTTTGGGTGCAGATTCCCCCAAAAATATATCCATATTTTGTGTAAGTGGGGTTTGTCATTCACTCCATGATTTTTTTGTATTTGATCTATTTTGTCACAGAAATTACAAATGGTTCCCTCCCTCGTGATGACCCGTAAATTCCCCCCCCTGCCTTGAGCATTCACTAATCCAAAAAACACACCCATTCTTTAGGCTACAACGTCCCGGCCGGGGTCAAGAGCAAACTAGAGCATCACCTAAGGTGCGCTGAGGGGACGAATGATTGACAGCAAGAGGACCAGGGTGGAAATAGATTATACAAAAGGCCACGCAGACCCCAACATAAACCCACCGGCTTTTGGTTTTTAATCACATTTCTGACTATCTCCATTCTATGTTGACATGAGCTCGGCGAATACAAGTCGAAGCAAGCAGCGGGAGAGCGAGAGTCACGGAGCAGGGAGAGGAGACAGGATAAACTCGTTTGCGAGCCTCCAGGCAAACACAGCGCTTCTGACTACAC
The DNA here is from genome assembly GCF_051991255.1 of Vanacampus margaritifer. NCBI lineage: Eukaryota > Metazoa > Chordata > Actinopteri > Syngnathiformes > Syngnathidae > Vanacampus > Vanacampus margaritifer. Next base: position 17,867,179 of record NC_135440.1, on the reverse strand, counting down.
ACGCCCTCCACACGAGGAGATCTGTATTCGAACCTTTGGATTGTACGGAGGCGGCGATTAACACTGGTGAGCACAGAAGTGGCTTCATTTACCTGATAGCCTTGCACGGCGTTAATGAGGTCTTTGCTGTTGTAGGTCAGACCCGGCATGCGCATCAACCCCCCGGGGGAGGAGAGGGCAGAGGGGGAGGGGAAGAATCCGACAGTAGTGGGAGAACCAGGTGGGCTGTGGGGAAGGGGAGAAAAATTGAAAGACAAGTTATCTATGGATGTGAAAGTGCGCATTTATTAGCAAAGGTGTCACAAAATACAGTTGACCGTCTTTCAAAATGGCAGAAAGCTCAACACACAGCTCACCCGTGTTAAGATGTTTCTAATACCATAAAGTTGAGTTATTAACTATCTTTGCCCCCGGAAGGTCACACCAGAAAAGTCAGACGGCATTCCTCGCTTTGAAAAAGTAGAGTGAGGCCTGAAATAATAAATGGTGTTTTTCGGGGAATACTGGAAATCCCTGAAAAATGGCCAGGGGTGATTCTTTACTTAACTTAATTGAGAAGAATCCTTTGTATAATTAATTAATTAATCAATGATTTGCCTCTTCTATTTTATTTACATGTATTTATTTACCATTTATTATTTTTTATTGTTTTTTGTTTTTTTTTAATGATACATTATTAGTTCATTCACTGCCATTGACGGCGATAGATGTCAAAAATGCATTTGAACTATATTAGTTTCACATTTTTTTTCCACTTTTGTTAAGAGTATGAAAACCTAGAATTTTTTTTATTGTGCATTTATAACAGATATAAAATTTGTGATGAATCGATTAATTACAATTAAAAAAATGTAATCGTCTGACACCCCTAATTTTAATTTTTTTTTTTATTAGGGGCTCTAGGCGATTAAAATTATTAATTGTAATTAATCACATGACTTCACTACTTAACTCAAGATTAATCACAGATTACATTACAGAATACATTTTTTTTCTAGGTTTTCATACTCTTGTTAACAAAAGCGGAAAAAATGTGAAACTAATAGTTCAAATTCATTTTTGACGTCTACAGCCGTCAATGGCAGTGAATGAGTTAAATATGAATAACTTACTAATACATTAATACGAAATGAGCAATAGGGGGTAGGACTAGATAACCTTGCACTTCATACTCCCTTTGAGCATGTTAACTATGACACTACTGATGATTCTTTTTTCTTCAGCTTTTATTTTATATTTTGTAATCTGTTTATGTTGAATCAATCAATCATTTTATAATCCGGTTAAAAAAACTATTTTAATTTCCATCCATTTACTCAAAAACTGGACATTTCACAAAAACAAAACATGAAACGACTGAAAGTTATGGGATTGGTAAACATGTCAGGCCCCGATCGCCATGGATGCCTACTGACATTTTTTAAAAATTTGCGGTGCGGTGACAAACCTAGCAAACAAGCTAAAGGCAACTAAACCTGACAGTGTGTAATAGTGCATACCAAAATTTGGAGGCGGACCATCATTGGAGGCATTAGTATTCCCTGGCATCTAAAACTCGTCGTCTGCATCTCTTCTAAAGCTAAGCCATGTGTTTAATTGACCAACAATGCTTGCCGTAGGACGCCTCATTTCAACGCGTAAGGTTCTTTATGGCTTTATGGCTTAATCTGCACAGAGGCAGGTTAGACTTGATGTTGGCTCTCAAGGACCACATGAGTCTCCCTGCAGGCCTGTTCTTAAAATAGCTCACCGGTAAACGGGGCATTGTGATTTTCTAGCAATGTTGTCGTTTACATGTTTCCTAATTATTGTGAGAAATTAACCTGATCGATGTCTCCACATCAATTAATTATTAATGTTAGTCAAAATGCTAGCTTCTTACCTGGGATAATAGGTTGCGTAGTTCATATATAGCTGGGCCGAGGACGGGTAGTAGGCATGCCCCAGGGCGAGGGGCCGAGGACCTAGCAACACCTGGCCCAGCGGAGGGTAAAGGGCGGCGGCGGCCTCAGTAGGCAGGACGGGCGGGGTGGGGGTGAAGGGGTAGGATGGCGGAGATAAACCTGGAACCGAGATAACGGAAACAAAAGACGTCAGTCCACTTGAAGCATGCGAACACAAAGACGTGATGATTGTGGCGCGCTTTAGGAGAGGCGCTCATGCACGCTTGCAAACAATGACCACGTTCACTTCACTGGACACACAAATGTTGTTTGTCATGTTGCCAAAATGTAGAGTAGTTGGCTTGTTTTCTTTATTTCTGCCAGTCCAATTACAATAGAGCTTTGACGTCTATAGCCGTCAATGGCAGTGAATGAGTTGAAAGTGAAGTGTGTGGCCGTGGTTTGCAATTGTCAGCCTCCTTGGATTTGGCTCTACTTTCCAAAATTAGGCAAAGTCTCAAAGCTGGAAATCTGTAATAATAGTCAATGTATAGATTTGACATCATATTTCTAAAGGGGAAGTCAACCCAAAAAAGAATTCTATGCCGCCCCACTAGTCCAAATACGGTATTCTGGTTAATATTGTGTTAGTGGAATATGAGTTAAGCAGCAAAATCCAGCTGTTTTAATCAATATCAGAAGGCGGCCATTTTGCCACTTGTTGTCAAGTGAAAATGACATCACAGTAGGTCAGGTCTCAGGTAACAACCAATCACAGTTCAGCTTCAGAAAACAAGTGAGCTGTGATTGGTCATTGCCTGAGCAACTGTGATGTCATCTTCAGTCGACAGCAAGTGGCAAAATGGCCGCCCCCTGAGATGGATAAAAATGGCTGGATTTTGCTTCATAACTCATATTCCACAAATGTAATAATTATCACAATGTCATGGTTAGATTAGTGAGGTCACATATAACATATTATTGTCAAGAAATGTTCAAAGTTGAATTCCTCTTTAATATTTTTGGGAGTTTTGTATTGATCTCTCTCCCTTCTGGCTACGGGCATTATATGTGGTTATATAGAGCAGGAACTCACTATTTGACATTTATTGCCAGTCATAAAAGTTACAACTTGTCCCAACATGACCTCAATTCTGTCTCCAGTTTGCGTTGTGTCCTGTTCACTGGTGTGATCATTAACGCATCAATAATCAGCCTTTGACAAAACAAGCTCATTTCTGTCAGCTGTCATGTCAGATTTTTAAGCCCCACCCACCTTTTGTTGAATTAATGAGATGAGCGCAATAGGTGTGCCACTCTACTCCACGACCAAGACGAACTGGTAAGACTGGAGACTTAAGACACAAGCCCTTTGCCACATTTTTACCCCTCCTATTTTTTTTATGCAAAATGACGTCAAAAAGCGAAAGGGAGTGTAACAAACATGCGTCTGGTGTGAACTGCAATGTGAATTCAGATTAAGGTCCACGTTGAAAGAGTAACATTTGGCATGCAGACTAGTGATTAATCACACTAATTCATTAAAGGGAAGTCAACCATAAACATTTTTTTGACAATAATAATATGTGACCTCACTGGTCTAAACATGAAATTCAGATGAAAGGATACTTGACTCTTTGAGACATTTTCAGCGGTAAAAAGTTCATATTTTGTCCAGAATGAATTTGATAACTTCACTATTGTTATTTACAATTAATACCTTTAAAAAAATATTTTGCCACCTGTCAACCAAAGACGACATCACCTGTGCTGAGGAAGTGGGTAACAACCAATCATGGCTCAGTTTGCTGACCAAAGCCAGAAAACAGGTGAGCCATGATTGGTCGTTATGATGTCATCTTCAGTCGACAGCAAGTGGAAAAATCAGTTTTTAAAAATATTAATTGAACAAGATAAATAATGAAGTAAGAAAAAAACAAAATATTAACTTTTTACTTCTGAAAATGGCTCAATGAGTCAAGTATCCCTTTAATATTACATTTGTGGAATATAAGTTATGCAGCAAAATCCAGGGCCGGCCATTTTGCCACTTGCTCAGATAACGTCCAATCACAGCTCACCTGTTTTCTACAGCTGAGCTGTGATTGGTCATTACCTGGGAAATTATGACGTCAATTATTTTCACTCGACAGCAAGTGGCAAAATGGTCGCCTTTTGATATTGATAAAAAACTGCTGGATTTTGCTGCTGAACCCTTAATATTCCGCTAACATAATATTGACCAGAATACCGTATTTAGACCAGTAGGGCTGCATAGAACATATTATCGTCAATAATTTCTGAGGGGGGTTGACTTCCCTTTTAAGAGTCCCCACACACACAGTTGTGAATTTCCTGGTTCGACCAGTATGTCCAGTCCACGATTCTAGATTGGAGAAACCCCAGCAACCCCGCCCCCACGGCAGGAGCCCACCTACCCCTGCAGGCCCGAAGCACCCCCAGCTCCCAGCAGCACTTACGTCTCGACTTACATGGCGGCGGGCTGAGCCCCGTCCCACTCCTGTTGCGGCTGTGTGTGTGTGTGTGCGTGTGCGAGAGCGAGCCTCCCATCAGCACCAGGCCCATCTCTTCGGCGCTGCAGGGGAACACCTCCACGTAGCGGCTGTTGGGCCCGTGCTGGCAGGACATCACGTGCTTGTGGAGCTGCTGCGAGGCCGAAAGCGCTCGCTCGGGCGACGTCATCTGGATAAAGCAGTCGCCTGATGGCCGACCCTGAAAACACACTCGGATATTATCGAAGAATTCCGACTATAAGCCGATTTCCCTTTTCTTCGGTACGGCGTTTACTTGTTGATTGAGGACCATGTGCACGCCATGTGGTCGGACGTCGTGGGTGAATTCACCCAAGAAGTTGAGGATGTCCTCTATGCTCGCCGAGTACGGCAAACCTCGCAGCCTCAGGCAGTCTCTCACGATGATGGGAGGCGGCAGGAGAGACACCGCGGGCAACACTGACAGCAAGGGGGTGGGGGCCACGGGGATCAGGGGGGCAGACAAGTAGCGGTTCAACACCTGTAACACAAAATGGTACATTAATGAAACGGACAGAAGGTCCAAATGGACTTGCTCGACAATAATCCTCAAGAAGGATTCTTAGGACTTTATTTAGCAAATAGTAAATAGGACAATTCTCTTAAATTCACATTTTCGGCTTGATAATGAACATTAATATTCAAAATCTTCTCATTTACACCCCCCAGGAAGAAGAAAATACTATCATAAGTAGTATTATTTGTCTATAAAATTGTAAGTACGCCTAATATTCCTTGCGCACTCCCTGACTATGAGAGCACTACTGCCACCTACTGTAGTGGATGTCCAATTAAGTTTTTTTCAAGTTCAGCAAAAAAAAACTAAAACATGTTCCCTATTTGAGAAGAACTGCTGTAAACGGAAGATGATATAAAACATTTATATCATCGAGTCACCTCTATATTTACTCTAATGGCAAAAGAGAAAATAAATCCCTCTAATAAGAGTGAAGAAAAAAAAATGCCACTAAAATATGCTATAATGCTACATTCATTCATGTATTAGCCACGACCATTTGCATCCTAGACATTCTCTAAAACAAGTGAACAAATTACTTATTATATTTAAACTGTAGTCAGCAGGTTACTTTCTGATTCAATGTTAGGGCTAAAGTAATGGGACACTACCATTTGAATTTTGGTGTAGTAGGGACAGTGATTCAAATAAACTTTTTTTTAAATTTTTTATACGGATTTGAATTTGACTACAATAGAGTTATCCTTAATACATGCCCTGCAGTCCAAATAATATACATTTCGCAGCGAATGTATTAGGGCTGTCAAAATTAAGCCCCACTAGTCATTTCTCATTAACAATTTTTTTCCGTTTCGTGATTCGTTCCGTGATTAATCCACGTTGACCATTCAGGATTTTTGAATGTGCTCGCGCAAACTCACTTTTGTCATGTTTTATTTCTCGTTAACAATTTTTTTTCGTTGCGTGATTCGTTTCGTGATTAATCTGAATTAAATGCAATTAATTGCGGAAAATTGTGTAGAAAATGTATTCAGGATTTTTGAATGTGCTCACGCAAACTCACTTTTGTCATGTTTCATTTCTCATTAATAATTTTTTTTCGTTTCGGGATTAATCGCAGAAAATTTTGTGGAAAATTGATTCGCTTGACAGCACTAATATGTACAGTATACATACAAAGTAAGCACGTTTTAATCATATTTTTCGAATGTTGTCTAAGCAAGGAGCTGGCTTGTCGCCAACAGGACCTCCGTATGTTTGCATGTCTAGAGTTGACCAATAAAACTGAAAGGAGCCTGCGTGGATGTGCATAGAAGCTGCGAGTTTGTCATTCAAGGCAGAGAAGTCCACATGGTTTCATCTGGCAGGGCATTGACGACGCAAGACAGAATGAACAGAGGACAAAGGAGAACTTACTACAGTTACTGTGTAAAAGGTAAACACACGGCCCACCCTGCTATGCAGGTCCCCACCCATAAATCCGACTTTAGTGCTTCTAGCAAATAATTCAGAACAAAGTCACACTCACACGTGCAAACAATCTGTCAAACAATTTGTAATGATACATTGAAAGTACCTGCTGGACTTCTGCTGCCGTGCTCTTGAACAACTCGATATATCTTCTTCCAAGGATCTCCTTGTGTTTCCTGAGCGCGCACTGCGCATGTTCATCGCAGGCGAACAGCACAAAGGCGTCGCCGGTGGGTCGACCGTCCGGGTAGCGCACAAACAGGATGCCGTCCCTCCCGCCGCTGACCGGACACGTGTCTATGAGTCCGTCCTCCGGCGAGAAGAAGGCGAGCACCTGCTCGTGCGTGGCCGTGAAAGGAAGGCCTCGCATCCGCACGATGATCTGGTCCTCGCGGGACAGGAAAATGGCGACTTCGTTGGACGTACCTGGCGCAGAGACACGACACAGGTTTAAAAAAAAAAAAAAAAAAGTCTTAATTGGACGCTGTTATTGTTTTTGGAACAACAGAAAAAAAAAAAGTCCCTTGTTTTTTGCCAGCTTGGTTTTGGCTACACTTCAAAATACTTTTGTAAGTGATCACTCGGAATTCTTTAGGCTGAATCTTGTTTAAACAATTAAGTTGAGTCTTAACTAGTTTGCAGTCCAAAGAAAGAACATTTGAGCTATTTTGTTAGCCTCACCTCCTGCTATCTTCAGGAAGTCTTCCCCAGTTGCCTTGTAAACCTGCAATGAAAACGTGGCCCCTTATACAATGATATCACAAGCGCTAGGTGAAGCGTTTAGCGTCTGCCGACAGATTACTTCGATGTATCGGTTGCCCATGTGATGCTTGTGCCTTTGCAGCGCCAGGTCTCGATGTTCTTCGCTGACAAAACGAACAAGGGCCTCGCCGTTCCTCCTCCCCTGAGCGTTAAGGCACAGTGCCGCCCCTCCTCTGCGCGACACCAACCGATATCCCGTCAGACATGTTTTCACACGCGCTTTAGGGTTTCCATGCATTTATGCGAACACACTCACTTGGCAATATTGAGTCCGCTGAAGAATCGGGCAATGTCCTGGTCTGAGGATTGCCATGGCAACCCTCTGGCCCTGATTACGGTGCTGTCGCTCACTTTCTCCATTTTACTGCTGCAAACAAATATTCAAGGTGAAGTGTTTGTGATTCACGAGTGACTTTAAGAGGGAAGTGAATGAAAAATGTTCTTTGCGATAATAGGTTCTGTTACGTTTGTGGAATGAATGCAGCAAAATCCACCATTTCAGGAGGCGGACATTTTGCTCCTTGCTGTCAACTGAAAATGACATCACGGTTGCTGGGCTCAGGTAATGACCAATCACGGCTCAGGTTGCAAACGTCACATGACCTAACTCAGAAAACAGGTGAGCTGTGATTGGTCGGTATCCAAGCTCTCTGTCATTTTCAGTCGACAGTAAGAGACAAAATGGCCGCCTCCTGAAATGGATGCTACTTAATTCATATTCCACAATATGCAATATTAAACAGAATGTTTTTTTTAGATTAATTGGGCGCATAGAGCATATTATTAAAGGAATGTTTTGATTTGACTTCGCCTTTCGGGAGACCTTAAAAGGATAACTGCAGTAGACTGGAGTAAATTTTACTTACCATGTACCCGTCTCAAACTTCTCATTAACTCTTTCCGGGTTAGAGAATGTGTGACCTGCAATAAATAAGTCCCTTTTTTTAAATCATAGTGACAAAAATTTAATTACCGGTAATTATTGCGCGTAAATACAAAATTCTAAGAAAAAAAGTCTAGCTTTACAAAAGAAGATAATGATGCTCTTAGAGCGATATTAATCTAACAATATGTTTATTATTGCGGGAGTAATTTACAGACATGATGATTCTGAGAACAGTTTCTATTATTTTGGTGCTCAATGTAAATGTAGAAATATTTATAAAGGCAGAATATTTGTACATGGTATGAGATGTCTTTAGATTAGCCGTATGTAGCTTTAGCATGGACAACACTTACATAGAGTGTGTATAGATTAGCGTAGTTCAATTAAGAGTGTGAGCTAACAGTGTCATTGGTAGTCAAGTACAGTGACGTGCCATACTCACATAGTGGCTCGGAAAGCAAGCTAAGTACGATTTTGGCCATCATCTGGACCTGCTGCACCGCTGCTTGTGGTGGCAACGTGGCTGAAGGATCCAGTGGACCCACGGAGCCGCACGTAGCAGGTGCTTCTACCGGTATGCTTAAAGCTGAACACGCCGGCAGTCAAGAAAACAATGACAATGTTGTGACAAAGAAAGAAACTGACAGAGGCTAAGGTACTAAATTGTTTCCTGTTCCAGAGGGTGCGTTGTATGTAGGGCTTGCCCTGTTAGATAAACTTTAAACGGGTGCTCAACAAGGTGCTGGTCATTTGCATTTCAAAAATGTGAATTCGTGACACAAACGCCACACGGCTCATTTGTAGCCTGTGCGCTCTCGTCATAATAGCAATTGACAACGAACAGCAAAAGTGAAAGGGTTCGTGTAAAGGATACACTCCACCATTGTGTAAACATCCAAAGTACTGAGGTCGGAGGGGAAGTGCGTCTTGAACTCTTTACGGAGGTCAAAGAAGGAGTAGAAACAGTCTGGGACCAGGACGTTCTGGTGGGGCAAGACGTGAGTTGACAGTATGACCATTTCTAACTTGTTTACTTTAGATTTGAATACTCCTCAATGACCTTCATAGCATGACATCAATGACGACTAGTCGCTCCTAACTTAAAAATTGGAGTGGTAAAGTTTGGTATTTTCAACTCTGGCCGTGTTAATTTAACACATGAGTTAATATTAACATTTGTAGTGTTAATAACAGCAACTTGTTTTGTGTTAAAAAAATACAACACTAGTTGGTGTAATATTTTAACACTACACACTATTGTAGTGTAAAAATTAACACTGAGCAGTGTTAAATTCAACTACAGTCAGAGTTGTTTTAAGTCCATCTCTGTGCAATGACAGCAACTTGTTTTGATTATTTTTTTTTAAATACAACACTAGTTGGTGTAAAATTTTAACACAGTGTAAAATCAACACTGACCAGTGTTAAATTTAACTACCATCAGAGTTGTTTTAAGTCCGTCTCAGTGATTTTTTTTTTTTAATACTTTCAAAAATATTGTTTTAACTATATTTAGTGTGGACCAATATAGATACATCTGAAGTGTTAAATTTAACTCCGTAGGTGTTGAAATAACACAACCAATTTTGCTGTAAAGTAAAAGAGTTTTAGCCAATTTTGAGCAGGATTTTGAACGACTTTTCAGCCTGTACTATCAAAATGGAAGGAGAAATTATTCCACTACACATGAAGAGGTCCGTGATTATTTGCAAATACCGCAAATGACCACCATGCGGAACCTGTGCTGTGGTTGGTCCACAATAAGGATAATTTCCCCATTTGGCCAAGCACACCAAGCGGATTTGTTTCTTTTACCATCACTCAATAGGCTACGTCGATTCTCTCCTGTTCTCACGTGCATGTTCTGCATAAATTTGCTATTTGGGCTGTCCTTTGTGACAGTGACGATTTTTGGTATGTGCGGCCGTACGGGCGGTATTTCGTACCAAAAAAAAAATGCTACGTGAATTGGTTTTCGATTATCATTGTGAAAAATAAATCATTTTCGTTTGTATTGCGAATTAGCACACCCATGTAGAGACTTAAGGGCTGTCAAGGATTTGGCTAATAAACTGAGTGTGATTTTCATTATTTGAAGATCTCTATATATGGCGGAGGAATTAATGTTAACTCCTTTTTGGTAGTAAGTAACTGGAAGCGTCATGGTTTTGTCTTGACGTTGACTCATAAAAAAATGTCAGGGCATTCTGAGTAAGTGGAGGAAAAGGCTCTTTCCTTGGGTAACAAAAACAGATGCACACTCACAACAGGTGCGCTACTTGCGGAAAACCACCTTAATAAATATCAAGCTGAGCAAATCTGCAGTTTTGGGGCTTGTTGTCTTTTAAGATGTGGGAAAATGTTGGCAGTGACACTTTGTGCTCAAATGTGGTATGCGCATGGGTGTGTTGCAGTCATCAAGTCATCTTAAGTACATCTCAGCTGAGCAACTTCAACCGGGAACGCCGCGCCGACACAACAATGCTTTTTGCGGCTGCATGTGTGTGTGCGCGCTGCAAAAGGTTCCTGCAGAAAGGTGTGAGCGAGTGCGTGAACCTCCGCCCCGGCTGTGGGGCGTTCACCGTCTCAGCCCGCTCACCTTGCTGGCCGCCTCGGGGTGAATCACTTGACGGATGTGGAGCTGCCCGTCGGTACATAAACAGACTGACGTGCCCGCACCTGCGCTGTTCACCTCGTTTGTCAGCTGGAGATGGAACTGTACAGCGTTTTGAAAAAAGAAATGAAGTCACTGGCTGACATTGCGCATTTGACTGTCACTGTAGTGAATATTACCGTATTTAAAGCGGTCTCCAGGCTCTTTGCTGTAAAGACACAATCGGCCCCGGATTCATTTTCGTCTTCGACCAGCTCATCCGTCACATCCTCCTTTTTCTCATCCGTCACATCTGACACTTCAGGTTTAATCAGCAGCTCGTTCACCTTGCCCAACTTCACAGAAACCACGTTAGTCATGAAACAAAGGAATACACAGTTTCTACGTGTGATATATATCATTTTAGCTTTAACCAAATGACCGTCATTTCATAAACAGGCTTAGGGTGCAATACAAAATTATTTGCAATGACAATAAAATACATTTTTAATGTTTATACCTTTTGTTGGACAACTTTTTAATTAAAAATGAAGCCATTGGAACCCAGTTGAAAAGTGACCTCGTTACAAGCATATTCCTCGTTTACAAATAGCATATAAGTATTATGCATGGCTTCAATGTTTACCTTTTGGTTGTTTACATCCACCTGCTGCCACACCAGCCTTGCTAGCTCCTTCTCGTCGGAGCCCAGCAGCTCCCCGCTGGCGCCAGATGTGGCGGCGCACAGCACCACCAGGTAGTCTACCTGCGCCGTCATTCGAGGACCGTCGAAAGTAAATAAATACTTGCGCGAACTCCACACTTAAGTCAAGAGGAGCAAACGAATTGGGCACCAGGGAGCAAAAAGGTGAGCTCCGGGGATCCTCCGGACTTCGTCGGCGTGGTTCAATTTGCTGTTTTTTTTTACGTGAAGCCTTCCGAAGCCACCATCGCGGAGCAATGGCCGAACGTCGTTTTTGTAGTGAACTGGCTACCTGTGGGGATCACGTGACTTACCTACCTGCCGCCTCCTACCCTCCTCCAGTGACGTGGCAGAAGACGACACAAAATATGTTTCATTTATTTTATTTTATTTTTTAAAATGGGACAGATAGCCCAAGTTATTCGTAGATGGTAAAAAAAAAAAAGTGAAATAATGTAGTAATAATATATAGTTAGCATTTATAATAATACAATAATCAATAATTGTATTGTTTGAAATTAACGTAATTGTAATTATATAGCCAATTATTTAAAAACATAAAATAATTTAAATTGGTTACAGTATTTTAGTTATATTTTGTAGTATATATGGAACAGAATGGCCTTGGTATTTTCATTACATGATTTATAATTGATTAAAATATAATTATTTAGCGTGTTATTTTTGAAAAAGGTTTTTTTTTATGTTACCAACATTTTGCAAGCCATGTCAGACAGTTTAAGTTAATTTAAATGAAAAATAATAATGTATTATGCGCTTTATTTCATTATTTTATTGTGAATGTAATTATACTGTAATAGAATTAGCCAATTATTTAATAAAATGAAAATCCATTGTTTAACAGTTCAAACATTGTTAATGTAATTATAATTATTCTGTGAAATGTTTGATAAAAATGTGTTTTTCCTAATAAATCAATAATTTGCGCTCTTTTTGTACTTCATATACACTACAATTATAGCTACTTAACAAAATAGTTTTCCATGTATACCTAAAAATGTTTGTTAATATTTTTTTTAATTATTTATAATAAAGCAATTATCCAATTATCTACACATATAATTAATAATAATAATAATGATAATAATACATCGACAAACGTATGGACAAAAAAAAACGGCTAAATTAATGCTACAAATATTTGAGGACTCTTGATAATGTAAATCGGATATTGCTCAGTGGGGTGGATCAAATAAATGGAGTGATCATGTGGCCCGCGTGCCTACACCCGTTCGTCAGTATATTTTACTCAACTGTGTGCTAAATTTAGAAAGTTCAATTAATTTGAATATATAATAAAATGTTGGTATTTATTATTAGTATAAAAATAAAATGTTATGTTGCGTTTTTATATCAAACTGCAGTTGACGGCTGTGCCCCGGAAGTAGTCACAGAAGGCGGAAGTTGACCCCGCGGCTAGTGAGCACCGAAAGCAATGGCGGGGGATTCTTCAACTGAGCTTCTTTTTCTAGACACGTTTAAACACCAAAGCGCCGAGGTAACGAAATGGCTTATTCTATTCTTAACGGAGAGCCGTCTGCCTTGAATACGTGTAGGTTTTGTATTCTGGAGTTTTTGCGTAGCCAAGTTCCTGGGCTAGCATGCTAATGTTAGCATCGTATGCACGGGAAACAGGACAATTAACATATTGATTCAGATTGTTTTACATGATTATTCGTTTTTTAATGTATTTTATTTGCACTTTCTCTTAGTGTGGTATTTGCTTATAGGTAGAGAATGTTCTTTGTAGAATGTTGGCTTTGTTTACTTCCGATCCAAGCTATTCGTGATGGCCTGTTTTTGTTGTGCATGATTGGATGCACTTTTTAACATTTTTCATCACGTTTTTTTGTCTGATCACACGCAGTTTACCAATGTGGATGTGGTGCGCTTCCCCTGTGTGGTGCTGATTACAGAAGTCCGTGTCATTCCTCCTGGAATCAAAGCACATAGCAACTTACCTGACAGCAGAGCATGCGGGTAAGACCTGTGAATAGCCCACGATCACCAACACATTTAGACTAAATTAATAAAATCTCCTTTCTTTATTTGCAACTTGCTCGCTGCTGGCTCCTCTCTTTACATGTGAGCTCCTCTGTTTACATGTTAACTCCTGCAGCCTGAGGTCCTGTCAAGAAGGACAATAGAAGAGCGGGGAGGGACAAATGTTTTTATGGAAAGATAAGACGTTAGCGCATTGACGTCACTGTATTTACGTCTGTCACGAAACAGTCATCTTCATGGTCGAATTATTACTATCACAACAAATGTCCACTTTATGCTTTTGTGGTGTTGCACTGATATCAGTGCCATAACTGTGTTACTGTACTCTACTGTGCCACTGCTTTTTGATGCCCATTTATCTTGTGTTGATGGTATACCAGTCACGTATATTTAGGACACGAGAAAGATACTCATCTATTTCCTCAACTGTGTGTTTGGCTTTCTAGAGAGACATCCCCTCATGCCTTCCAGCTGGAGCTGTTCTTCAATAACGTCCCCAAACCCAACAGCCCAACCTTCAACAGACTTGGCAGGTGAGGATAACATCTTGTTTTGTTTCTCTATCCTTATGTGGCTCTCCTCATTCTTTATCGCCTGTATTTCCTGGATGGATATCCAAAGTGCTTTAAGATGCAAATGTCTGTCTGACCTGTAGAACCAGTCACAGAAGCATTCAAACCCACTTCTCAGAGGCCAGTAGATGTGTGTGTGTGTATGCACGTGTACCCACACATATTCAAGCTCCTTTGTTCCTGTTTTGGCTAACTGGTCTCACGAGAAACACACCATCGCCCTTGTTGTAATTGAGAATGACGTAGCACTGATCAGTGGTCCCTAGATGTGAACTGAATGAGTTCTATTTTTATTCCCATTATGATAACAAGAGGGCTGACAATGAGGTATCATTAGAGTTTGAATGAATCTCAATTACAGTAAAGTGTAGATATAACATGATATACTGTATATGTATGTAGATATGATCTCAGTTATCGATCTTTGCCAGGGATGTCAGAAGAGTATTTTTACCACTTCAGTGTTTTGTGTAGTTTCTTATTGGTGCTGAAAAGTATTGTGAACACCCTGTAATGTTTGTCTTCTACACAAGTTGTTGTATCTGTTGACACTTTTTTTTTCAGTTGGTTAGTTAGTTCTTGATGTTTTTATGGAGGAGACAAGAACAGACCCCTTTGTTTTTATTGGACACCCACCTTTATTATTATCATTGTAAAAGGCTGCCTTACTACTGGGGCTGGGCAATAATGCTATATTAATATGTGCCATGATAGACAGGTATTCAATATCAATAGAAAATACATTGATAAAATACTTGATGGGAAAAAAACGGCAAGAAAGCTCGAGCTGCCAGGCATTCTGTGGGATATCGGCAGAGGCTACAGTATGGCGCTAGATTTGTGCCACGCAGTTACAAACACGTAAGACGAACATAACAAGTATACCTAAAACCAACTGTAATAATGCAACTGTCAAAAAACAATAATAGGAAAAAAACTTTATCCATTTAATAGTTAATTTTTTAAAACTCAATTTGACAAACTAAAAAAATCTATATCTATCGATTGATATGAAAATTATGAAATACTTATATTGCGGTACGGTTTCCAGCCCTACTTACTATTCAGAAAATGTAGTTTGAGCAACACATTTTTCCGAGAATAAACATTTCTGTATTAGTGTGTGGTCCCAATACAGTGTAGCCTACTGAATGGTAGCCTTCATATTATGTCACTTTCAAAATGCATATTATTCATAGGAGTAATCAAGATGAATAGTTCAATGTGAGCCAATATAGTCTATAGCACCACATAATCGTATATGGGCAAAATATTGTATTAATCCCGTCTTGCTTTCTGTCCCCAGTTTGGAATATGACGAGAACAAGTCGATTGTCTTCAGACCCAGTGGCAAGGTGAGCCGAAATAGAATGTGAACACGCTCGGGTTCAAATTTTTTGATAAAATTAATTAGGGTATTTAATGAAAATAAAAAAACTGTAATTCAAAAATTGCGCTAAGTTAGTTGTGAAAGTAAGATGTGATAATCGCTATATAATATGTATATATAATAATCATTGGTCCTTCCACCTTGATGTAAACAATATCCAAGCCAGGGTAGATTGTGTCTTCAAAAAAGTGAAATCAAATCTGTTTAACATATCGTTTGTCCATGAAGATCAACACGGATGGCTTGGTGCTGCGTGGCTGGTACACCAGCCTGACCTTGGCTGTGTACGGGACAGCGGAGCGTTCGCACGGACACGAGCAAGGCTCGCCCCCGCCGCCACCTCCCCCGCCGCCTCAACAGCCGTGCGGGCCCAAAAGACTTGCTAAACAAGGTAGGCATCATTTAAAAGAAAATCCAGGGCGCATCATTTGAGTAGATTATCCCTCACAGTGCTGAATGTTTTACTATTTAGAGTGGGAAAAAGATGACCAATACAACGGCAGTCCACCCAGACCGGCACCCCGAGGGCCTCGCACTCCACCTGGGCCTCCACCCCCTGATGATGACGATGAGGAGCAAGTCCAAGTACCAGGAGCGAGCAGTGAGTAACATCACTTCTTTTCTAAAGCTTACCAGCGGTTTTTAGTAATACACTCTTTCACTTGCAGCCATTTTTAGAATCCCCCTTCGCTCCTGGACTGATTTTGCAACGCCCACAGAATATTGTGTTCTCTTGTTATAAAAACATGGAACCTACCAAAAGAAAGATTAGAGTCTCTTCTTTCATTGGGGAAAAAAGTATATTTGTATCTGTTTCTGTTTTACAGCAATTAGCATAAAAATATAGCTAAGTTTCATCAATATTCACATTCCTAGTGAAAACACTGACAAAAACAGCTTGTTGCAACATGGCCCTTGCTGATCTCTTATACTCTGTAGCCAACTGCTGGCCTTTTTTTTTTTTTTAATAACTTAAATTAAATGTCCTTTTGTTTTGCTAAATGTCATCTTGACTGTGATTTCAACAGTGGGCATAATCAAAGACGAGCCACGCGAGGGCCGCGAGGACTACCTGGTGGCCGTGTCGCCTGAAAGGTCGCTGGCTGCCGACGAAGCATACTCGGACGCCGAGCAAGAGGAGGGTGAGGACGAAGAGGAGGAGCAAGAGGAGGAGGAAGACATGCGGACGGAGGGGAGCGTTCCTGAGGACGAGGAAGAAGAGGACGATGAGGGTGAGGACGAAGAGATGGAGGAAGGTAGGGGAGTTGTTTGGTGGGAGAAGTACCATCTCCAATCTCAAATGGACGCAAAAGCCCTTTGAAGTACAGCATCAACTGTTCGTTCACGAGCTCGTCGCACTTGTGAGGGTGACGTGAACTGGGTCCATTTGGGATTGCGGGAAAAAGACGGATTTGCTGTGGAATGCTGCCTCATCTAAACAGGCTCATGATCAACAAATCATACGCTTTTAAGTAAAGGAGGATCCCGCTAATGCTGTCATTGTCTCCTGCATGTACAACTGAGCCTGCATGTTTGATTTCACAAATTATTTTTCATTTGGCTGGTGATGTAACTATGTAGTCCACTCTATAAAAATCCCTATCTAGCTCTTTTTGTGTCTTAGAAAGTTGAAGTTGAATTTGTCTTTTCTTTTGTCTAGGTGATGACGGCTATGAGCAGATTTCCAGCGACGAGGACGACCTGGATAACGGCACCTTTAAGCTGCCCTCCTTTGACATGGACTACACACCTGAGGACCTTGCATCTGTCCCACCGGTCCAGTTTGACCCCTATGAACGAGAACTCCGACCACTGGTCTACTTCACCCCTCCGTACAAGTCGCTGTTTGACACCCAGCTTGAAAAGCCCAGCGTGGAGGAGCCTAAGGACTCTAGTGGTCCGGAGGAAGTAGCAATTGGAGAGGACACAGATGTAGTTGCGCAGCTGAAAGAACTGCTCGGAAGCATTGGCGAAGACCGGGATGTCCGTTGGGTCACTGCCTTGGAAGAAGCGTCAGGAATTCTCGCCAAGGGCTTGGCGTGCCTCGTTAAACAGGGCGAGCGCGTGGCCATGGATGAGCATGTCAGTCTTTTAGCCCAGTGGGCTCTCCAAGCGTTAAGTATGGAGATTGCCCTCACACAACCAATTGCTCTGAACCTCAGACAACTGAAGGCAGGTGCCAAGCTAGCGTCGTACCTAGCGGAGTGTCCGCAGGGCCTGAAGGCGCTGCTGCATGACGAGGCTCTGGATGTGCTGTTGGATCTCCTCCATAGAGATCATGTCTCCTCCACATTGAAACTGAGTCTACTCAGGGCACTTGATGCTCTGATTAGTTCCCCTGTTGGGGTGGAGGCGTTTCTTGACGTCGGAGAGTCAGAGAAGAGTGGTTATCAGGTTTGTATTCATTTTATCTTTCTGCTGAAATCTTTAAACATGGGCTAGGAGATATGACTTTGGCTTTTTCTTTCAAAAAAGTCAAATCTGTGATCCTGTTTAATGTGTTAGTATAAAATTTATGGCACTGTTTTTTAAGGTCTTTAGACAGACTTTTAATACAATACATATTTAAAAACATATATTGAACAAGAACAATGCCTAATATGATACAAACAGTATTATCATTGTCCCATTCCTTTTAAACAAACAAATCCCGTTTGGCTAACAAACTTGCCATTTCACAATATGCATCAATAATCATGTCCAAAGATGTACATTATAAAATTAATCTGAAGCCGTCGCTTTCTGTAGGTGTATAAAGCAGGATAAAAGAGGATTTTCTTCAGCAAAAACAAGGCTACACTTGAAATACTTTTTGTTTTCACTTTTCTTCTTTCAAATTTAGTGTCAAACATAATGGTGTAATGCCATCTAGTGGCTCAAAAAAATTCCCATGCCGATTCGGAGTGCATATGGTAGGTGCAATTGGTATAGAAATTCAATAATCCTTTCAGAAAATGAGTGAATAAGTTTGGTCTATGGGTGAGTCTTTGTTTTGGTTCAGTATATCATCGATGTTGTTTCTTTCAAGTTTAGTGTTCCATGATGTCCAACAGAGGGCAATAAAAGCCTCTTGGTTTTGCGGGTAACTACTCAGATGTGGAGGGAGGCCAGTGTTCTTGGCAGAGCGCACAAAACAATGTGAAAATGTAGCAACTAGCATCCAAATCGCTAAATTGGCAGCAATGGCTCTGCTTTTGTGCATTAGGTCCTCTCTGTTTGCAGCCATTTTGTTTGTATAATGTCAGCGATTGCCAAGCCCAAATTGAATGTCAATTTTCAGCAACAGGTGCTTTATGTTTCCCAATGTCTAAATCCTCCTTCGCAGCGTTTAGTGCAGCTGTTCCTGCGCGATGAAACGGTGAGGGTCATAACTGCTGGCAATGCCATTCTTCAGAAAAGCCACATGTTTGAGGTGCTGCTTGACCTCCGGCGTACAGCCGCGGCATGGAGCGAGCCGCAGCAGGTACACGCTAACTCTCGCAAACACATATAGATTATTTTAATAATTATTCATTTAATTTGGCATATTTTTTGGTTTAAAATTATGTTTTGATTTGAACCGTGGAGTACACAGGGATGTGATTTTTCCGCTAATTCGCGGAATTACGCTTTTTTTATCTCCCCCCAAAAAGAAAATCCGATTTTTTTTTTTTTTTTTTTTTTTTTATTTATTTATTTTTTTATAGTAGTTCATTGTGTATGCACATGACTCCGACAGATAACATCTTCTGCTATAACAAAGACATTTGTGGTATGCTCTAATATGAGTTACTTTTCATTTGGTCATGATACAATTATTTGGTCATGAAATTTGAACTCTTCAACATTATTTATGTGTTAACTTAGTAATCACATTAGTTAGATATGATGATATTCTCAGTGATAGTTTTTAAAAGCAAAGGCAGTCCAATGTTTTTGAATGTGACTGATTTTGAGTTGACTAAAACTGCCATTTTATATGGGATAGTTCAATATACATTGAAAATTTATGCTGTTGTTTTGTCTATTTCTTTGTCATGTGAGTGCATTGAAAGTACTTAAAAACACGGAAAACCCATGAGCTCCGGGGGGCTTTGCCCCCCTTGTCCCCCCACCAGGGCACTGCCCTAGACCTAGCTGGGTGCCAGCGGCCCCCAGACCCCCGGCTAAATTTTCAGATAATTTCACTTTGGTCAAATCACATCCCTGAGTACATTCAGAATATTTTAAGTCTAAGTTATTTTATTATTTCAATCGTTTTTTTATTGTTGACATGTCATGGATACACACTCATACGGGCTGCATAAAAATATTGAGTCGATGTAATTTAGGGGCTTCATGAGCTCAAAGTCAAGCATAAATTTGTAAAGAACTTTGGAGGCTGTCATCATAGATCCTTATGGGTTAAACATAACGGCCTCATTGACAATAAGTGTCAACGTTTACTTATCAGGAGGAGATGGAGGATGCTGACACCCCTATGGAGGAAGAGCCAGCCCTAGGTTCCTCCGCTGTGAGTGAAGCAGAGCTCGATCGGATGGTGGGTGCTTTGGAAGAGTTGTATCAGCTGCTAGAGACCGCCCCTCACTGCATGGTGCAGCCCCCAGGGAAAGCATTTCCAACTTCAGTGAGAATAACGGGACCACAGGAGAGGGATGATCCATACCCAACACTTTATAGGTATGCACACCTACGTACTTGGTTCCAAAAGTGAATTTTTAAATTTGATTGTGCCCACAAGGTTGACTTTAATCTTCCTCTCCAGGTACTTGCATTCATGCCATTTCTTGGAGAGCACATCAGTGGTGCTTTCTGCAGCGGCGGCGGCCGGACACTTGGGCGTCACCCAAGCCGTGAGAGAGCTGCTTCGCTTCCTGTCGCTCACGCAGTCGGGTCTGCTCTTCCTCCTCGCCCAACCCGCCCCCACCAACTTACTCCTGCGCCTTCTCGCTTCCGTGGCCGAGAACGAAGGCGAGGAGACGGCCTTCGCGGGAGCAGAGGCAGCTCTCACCGGGCCCGGGTTTGGCGAAGAGGGCTTCGGCGTGTGGCTCATGCAGGCCCTGCATGCTCTCCAGGGGGTCTCGGAGCTCATGAACCACGTGACCTCAGGAGGAGACGGAGGAGTGGGTTTGGATGAAGGGGACAATCCGGAGGTCCTGGCTATGCTGCATTCACTCTATCTGATGACGTTCACTGCGACTGGCCGAAGTGCTGTGGCGCACATTTTGAGTTTGGACAACAATTTGTCCTGTTTGGTCACACTGTTGCAGCACTACAGCAAGGAAGGACAAGGGTGAGATCTTCTTCCTGTTGTTCGCATCACCCAACCCTATTTTTTTTTTTAACTCACATCTGTATATAAAAATTGTTTTTTTATTTTTAGTGAGGCCAAGACTCGTAAAGCAGTGACATACAACTATGCATGTATGCTCGTCTTACTGGTGGTGCAAAGCTCAAATGAACTGCGCATGATGGAACAGTATGCTGTTCCACTGCTCACTATAACCAAGGCTGATGACACCAATGCCAAGCTACAGGGTGAATATGACAAAATGTAAAAATTCGCATTGTTTCACGTATAGAGAAATATTTATTGTCGTGATTATGCTGATTTGTGTGCTTCAGAGCTCAGCAAATGGCTGGAGCCTTTGGAAAAACTGCGCTTTGAGATCGGCAGCATCTCACCACTTCTAGACTACGTCAAACAGGTACAGAATCTATCAAAAATAGTTACATTTTATAAGTTACTCGACTTAACATGCAACAAGCGTTGTCCAAGGCACATATTTAACTAAATGATCTCAGCTAATGACAAACCTGAGAGTCATCAGTTACACTGTGTATGTCCTACTGGTATGCAAGATACTGCTGCTGACATGTCTGGACTGCTCAAACATATGCCAGCACTGTTGCATGTTAAAGCCAAGGCTGCATAAAAGTAATAGTGCTGTATATCATTTTTATGTGTTCTGTCTCATGCCTTCAGAATGTGGAAAATGTGTTGACTCCCGAGGGAACTGGATTGGTCACTGCCCTCAGAGTGATCTGCCACATTGCCTGCTCCCTGCCTCCTGTTGGAGGTAAATAATAGAATAAATAATATAATAATAATAAATAACAAAAAAGCTTGTTCAACAAGAATTTTGCTATATTCTTGTACTTCATCTCTCATGTATCATATTTCCTCAAATTGTGGCCTTTCAGAGCACGTTATTAAGACACTGAGGATGTACATGAATTAACAGAAGGCTGAAACAGTTAATTTAATATTTTGAATATTGTCACACTCATCAAATTTCCACACAGGCTGATGTCACTGCAGACTCGCGTTAAAGAATAAATGCTGCGTTAAAGAATTGGCATATAAATCTACGGTATCCGACACAAGCTACTGTAAACAACATAGTTATCTAGTTTAATATAGCTTACCACGCTAGTTAGAATTTATTGAAATGCCCCCCACAAGTGGTCAAGGATGGGCACAACAAATGCATTTTGATATTTTATATGTTGGTTCTGTTGCCAGGTTGTATGTGCCACCACTAGTCTAAAGATGGCATTGTGATTAATATTGCATTTGTGGAATAAGCAAAATCGACCTGTTTTTACTCATCTCAGTGGGCGGCCATTTTGCCACCTGTGGTCAACTAAAAATGACATCACTGTTTCGCAGGGATCGGGAAATGACCAATCACGGCTCAGTTTGTGAATGTCACATGACCAAACTCAGAAAACAGGTGAGCCGTGATTTGTTGCTACCTGAGCCCTGAGCAACCATGATGTCATTTTCAGTCGACAGTAAGGAACAAAATGGCTGCCCCCTGAGCTGGATAAAAACAGGTGGATTTTGCTGCTTAATTCATATTCTACAAACATATTAATCAGAAAGCTGTGTATAGACTAGTAGGGGTGCATAGAATATATTATTGTAAAGAAAATTTGGGGGTTGACGCTTTTAATAATGCAAAATCGATACAATTATTAGGACCCCCAACAATTTTGACTCACTTATAAAATGGTCTCTCTATAGCGTGCTTTGGGGTCCTGACCTACAAGCTGACAATCTTTAGTTGACTTTAATAGACACTCAACCCATTTTTTTTCCTATCTGGCAGTCTCTGCATTTGCCTAAATAAAAGCCCCTGAAATGCAGAAGTTTTATGTAACAAAAAGCTTGCCCACACTTCTCACATTGTCCACCACGTTTCCCCAGGTCAGCAAAGGGACCTGAAATGGAGTCTTGCCTGTGTTCAGCTCTTCTCCGGCGAGGGTCTGGATACATGCGTGCGCATCCTCCAGAAGTTGTGCAGCGTGCTGCTCCAGCCGTGGCGCTTGCACGGAAACATGGGCCCCACGCCGCAGCGCTGCATGATCCTCCACGTCTGCATCAGCACACTGCGGTTGTTGCGCACCATGCTGACGGAGCTGCTTCGCGGAGGCTCCTTCCAGTTCAGGGACACTCGCGTGGCCAACGTCTTGGTCATGCTCCACATGATAGTTTGTTCCATCCCCGCATCGGGGCGACTTGATGGGGAGGAAACAAGAGTGCAGGCTCTTGTTGTTGATGTGCTCCTCACTTTCACGCAAGGTGTCAATGAAGAGGTGTGTGAGGTTTAAGAGATTATTGATTCTTTTAATAGATGATTTGTAAATGAATTTGCTTCTTTCTTTTTTTTTCGCAGGTGACGCATACAGAGGAGACTCTGGCCAGTAACACGTGGTCTTTGATGCTAAAAGAAGTTTTAGTATCATTACTGAAGGCTCCTGAAGGGCTCTTTTCTGGTCTTACACTGTTGTCTGAGCTTCTGCCGCTGCCCCTTCCAATGCAAAGCACTCAGGTACTACAACAAGCCACAATCAACTCTGCTTTTTCCTCCTTTTTTATTTTTACACGCCTGTTGTCGGTTGCTCAGGTGTTGTCGGTGCAAGACGTCGCCGTGGCTTTAAACACGAGGAAGCTGTGGAGTATGCACATACGAGCGCAGTGGAAAGTGTTCTGCGAGGCTTTGCAATGCGTGTGCGCCACCAGCTGCCCTCCGCTCTTGGCCATTCTCAGGAGAGTTTGCCTTCAGCTGGCTGACCTGTCGTCTCCCACCGCGACGCTCATCATGAAGACCTTGCTGGAGTTGCTGTCGGAGGAGTTGCAGCCGTGAGTGAAGTGAGCGAATGCTCAATGACTGTAAATTGAGTTTAAGCAAAAAATAATCCTCCTGCAGGGTGGAGGGGAAAAGTCCGTGCTGGGCCCAAGTTTTGCGTCTGCTTTCTTTGACTGACACGCTGGCGTCACAGAGAACTTGTAAATGTGCCACACTACACCTGCTCTCTGGCTTGGTGTCTGGAGACGAACAACTGGTAGATCTCTTCCCTTTGCTGCTGCCTCTCCTGGTACCTCCTGTCAACCACTCGTTACAACAACAGCAATGCAGCGAACTAATGGGAACAATATTACAGTCACTGTGTGACCAGGTAAGCAAATTCAACGGCGCGTACCACAACTCCCATATCAATTTTGTTTTTTTGTGGAACATATCCTCTGTTATTTTGTTAATAAGGTCACCCTGTGTCGGTTTCATGCTTTTCTTGTAGCACACAAAGGTACCACCAAAGCACAAGATAATAGGAAAGTAGTAATTGTGTCAAAGACATACAGTATGTGAAGTGATCCTAGACTGTTCTAAGGCAGTAGTTCTCCAACTTTTTAGGCCAAATACCACATCACAAAATACAGTGGAGCCTCTGTTTACAAACGACTCAGTTTCACAAATAATTTGGTTTATAGACAATTTAAAAAAAAAAAAACCTTGGATTTAACACTATTTTCAGTAACAGTCATGGTTGCAGAAGGCTCAGAACTTTGTGTTTCAGGTATTTTTGGGTCCACCAGAGGTCGCAAATTCAGGTCCAGAAAGTAAAAATTCTGCCACAGTTTGTCTTTAGCCCCTGATGCTAGCTGGCTAGCTCCCTAAAAGGTAAATAAGCACCATGGGAGCCTAGCTAGGGAGCTAGCTAAAAGGTAAACAAGCACCATGGGAGCTAGCTAGGGAGCTAGCGAGCTAGCACCTGGGGCTAAAGCCAAACTGTGGCAGGGATTTTACTCTCTGGACCTGGATTTGCCACCTCTGGGGGCTACCATGTTCCACAATGCAATGCAAAAGCTGCACTGCATTCTGGGAGGTGGAGGCCATTTAGAGCTAGCAGCAACAACAGTCAACGTAAATATTGTTGTAAGGCTAAGACACTGTATTGTGATTTGTTAACAAACCCATTGTTATCAGAAATTGTTTTCACCTTTTTCACTATTGCACAAAATTACTATTTTAACTGTACAACAATCAAAATAATGTAAACTATAATGTCGTTTGTCCATTTTTGTCATTTTTTACATTTTTATTTTTTGGGATGAAGCTGAATGCACACATCCCAAAAATGTAAAGAATGACAAAAATGGACAAACGACATTATAGTTTACATTATTTTGATTGTTGTACAGTTAAAATAGTAATTTTGCAGTGATGATATACACAAATGCATAAAAGTTAAATAAATATTTACAAAAAGTGACGATATACACAAATGCTTAAAAGTTAAATAAATATTTACAAAAACAGTTCAATTCAAAGTGAAATAGAACTGGACGGTAGCTGCTTGTACTGTACACGGAAAGTACAAAAAAAAATACCATATTGGATTTAAAAAGAAACAGATTCTAGTCTGTTTGACTATACTTTCATGTTTTAAATGTTGTACATTTTAACAATACTTAAAGGTGCCTTTTGATCATAATCTTTAATTTTTTCCCCAGGGTTGGTCCCTATATTATATTTACAAGGAAAAGAATGTAAGTGTAAGACAAAATGTCGTCTTTTCTAGGACATTTCTCTGGTGATATCTCAAGGGGGTGAAAGCTGTGTGTCAGAGGTGGAGCAGCTGGCCAATGCGCTCCCGGGCCGAGAGATGCTGTCATCCATTTGCAACTCCTTGATGGAGGTTTTGGGAAATAGGGACAGCAGCGCACCTCTTCTTCTTACCTGTATCAGGACTCTAACATTCCTCACAGAGCACGAATATGGACTTTACCATCTCAAAGTGTAAATACGACTGCTGATTCATTTTCCCCCTTTTTCACCCCGATAGCACTACTGCCACTTGTCTAAACCTCTGTCAAATATGGATTTTTTTCAGCGCTCTGAAGAAACACAGTACAGGTTTATTCTCATTTCTGAAGAGATTAGTGTTTCCCTTCAACAAGGACTCTGCTGACCTGCTCTCAGCTTTGTTGGACTTCCTCCGACAGATTGTCAACACAGAACCAGTGGTAAGGTTTATACAGTACTCATATAGTGTATATTATCTTTAACTAGCTACTGTCTTATTATTTCCAGACACAAATGACTTGTTCAGGAGTTATTCTGAGTATGTGTATTCTAGTGTCACGAGGGGGGCCACGCATCCGACGAGGAATCATCCTTTGTTCCCCCTCTACGGCTGCTGAGTGTATCTGAGATGAAGGCTCTCCTGCAGTGGGAAAAGTCCGACTCGCATCCTCTAACAACTTTCGAGAAACAAATCAAGGTGCAAATAACGCAGCTCTCATGATAGGGTTCCTACAAAACAAATGTTGATTTGTGTTCAAGCGTGCGTGTTTGTCATTGGCAGAAACTTTGTAAGGAGGATGACTCACTCGAGACCCTGCTCGATAGCGTGACCGTCCTGATGCAAATGCTGGAGACCGCCGCAGATGAGCCTCCTACAGTTGATAACGAGCCCACTCTGCCGGCGCCGGAAACTCTCGCAATTCAATTTAACCACAGGTACAGATGCTGATAATACACAGAAATGGGAATAATGCACTTGCGCTTATTCTACTTACACTTCCCCTCAACCTAAACCTGACTAAACTAATTTGTTTTTCTTCTTTTTTTTCCTGTAGGACTGTTTTCATTCTTTCTGAAGCACTTGATGAGCAGCTTAAGGCTCTTTGGTTCTCTCCTTTCCAAACGGATGATATAGAGACTGAACTTGACATGGTGAGTACTCAATCATTTCTCTACATTTATGTATTTACTACAAATAATTGGTATTTGTACATCTATCTATGCTAGCGAATAGCTATGTACAGTATAGACGCTCCCCTACTTACGAACATCGAGTTACGAACAACGGTACATACGAACATTTCTACGCGTACAGTATGTCGAAAAATGTTCAGAAAGAGATGCTGTAAGTTAGATTTTGTATTGCGCGTAGTGCTTCTTTCCGCCGCTAATACCGCCGCTTGGCGCTGTGAGAGCTCATTGGAGGCTCAGCAACGTGTCGAGGAGGAGGAGGAAGAAACGTCGGTCCCCATGAAGGAGGAAATAACTTTTGAAGCCGATTCCAGCGACGACGAAGAATCTCTCATGATATAAAATCCTCCTCTTCCTCCTCCTCCATCATCTCCTTAAGCATCGAGTACATCTTCCAAAAGTAAGTTAAACTTCATTTTATTTATCTTATTACGTACATGTACATACTGTGTGTGTCTCTCGCTCTCTCTCTCTAACATACGTAGTACAGTACAGTACTGTACGTATTCTCTCCATTTTATTAAAAGTTTTTTTCAGTACAAACCAATGCAGGTTACTTGTACAAGCCTTAAACATACTTATATAAACCTTCAATATACTTATATAGGCTTTAAACATAAATTATAATACAAAATATAGCACTGAAGCAACTTACGAACAAATTCACCTTACCAACGATCGTCCGGAACGTAACTCGTTCGTAAGGTGGGGAGCGTCTGTATAGTGATGAACAACAAAAATTCAATACTCTTCCACTAGATGGCAGAATGTACACTAGACAGGACATGCAACAGAATCATTTTATCTGTCTAAACATAGGAGTTAATATGCCAATGGGACAAGGTTTACCTGATTTGAATGAATGAATGATTGAAAATGACTTAACCAGATTGTGTGTATGCTTGTCATAGGTGAAGGTGGATCTGGTGGGTTTGGCTCAGGAATGTTGTCCAGAACTTGACCTGAAAGCAGAGCTGGAACGCTCCTTCCTATCCGAGCCCTCCTCGCCAGGTCACGCCAAAGCTCAAAAGGGCTTCCGACTGGGGAGGCACAAACACGAGACCTTCATTACATCCAGGTAGCACATATAATCATATCTGCCCTGAACAATCTTGACCGACTGTATGATTGCACGTGTGTTTGCAGTGGTAAATCAGACTACGTGGAACCTGCCAAGAGAGCACACATCATGGCGGCTCCGCGCGGCCGAGGGGGTCGAGGGGGCTTGGGCCTGAACTTCTGCCGACCCCACGACATCTTCCGCCAGCGCAAACAGAACACTTCGCGTCCTCCCAGCATGCACGTGGACGACTTTGTGGCGGCTGAGTTTAAAGACATTACCACCCCAATTGGACTTTTGCCTCCCAAGCGGCCTCTGAAAAGCTCCCCCAAGCTGCCTACCCGAGGACTCTTTACTGGCAACCGGGGAAGGGCCACCTTCCACAATCAGACTCGCTTTTTCACTCCACCGCAGCCGAAAAGTGTACTACTCTCTGGTAAGCGCATACCTCAGGTCCATAATTTGCAATATGTAGATAAATCACTGCTTTCTGCAAGCTATCATTAGGCATCATGTCTTCTTTCAAAATGAAAGTGTTAACTCTAGAGAATACCGTAATTTAAATTTATTTAATTAAAAAAAACTATGTGCAGCCAAACTTGTCCCTGGCAGAAAGATTAATAAACATGGATGGACTATAGGTAGTTTTGCTTGATGCTTGTTGGAGAACTCTAAAGTAATTTACGCACTTTGCAGACCCAGATTCAAATAGCCTATTAGTTGTACGCCTTTGGCTCAAGAATGCTATTAGTCTTTGATTCTAAATATACTTTCTATTTGATGATGTTGCATTAATTCCAATATTCTACTCAAGTAAATATGTGTTACAAGCTATGAAGAAAAACAAAAGTAAAAAATTGTCATTAATCGCGATTAATCATTGAAAATTGTGCTATTAATTTAAAAAAAAAATGTTTAACAGCAATACTTATTAGTATCACTAGCTGTCCAACAGAGGGCGATAAAGGCCTTTTGGTTCCACAGGTAACTACCCTCGCAGGGAGGGAGGCCGAGGTTCATCATGGAGCGCACAAGTCCCCGCCGTCGCTCACAGAGCAACCTACAGTGAACCGCGCGGCGGCCAAAGCAACTTCACGCGAGGACCTCTGCCCTCAAGACAACTTCCTGCAAGTAAGAATTTACACACCGACAGCGGGACCAACTATATGCTACAAGAATTTCTAAACTTTTCCTCCTTCCTAGATGCATATCGCCTGGCTCCACGTGATCGCGCTCCACGGGGCCGAGGCGGCACGGGGCTTTCGTGGCTAAGCGGCGGGGGAGGCGGAGGCGGCAACGTGGGAGGTGGAGGAGGAGGAGGAGGAGGTGGAGGAGGGAGGGGCTCCCAGGTGAGCAAGTTCAGCGGCGGGGGAGGGACCGGAGGCGGGAGGGGCCGACACGTCCGCTCCTTCACCAGGTAAATTCACCTGGGCATTGACTCAAAGCCTGCCAGGGCTTCAAACGGACCAATCAGGTTGTTTTATGTTATCGCCATGGAAAAGTGTCTGTGGAGAGCTTTGTGTTGTTTTGTTATTCTGAGTTGTAACCAGAGAATAAAGTTCATAGTAATTGTGTTCGAACATACAATTTTACTTTTACAACTTTACACACTTTATGTATATAATAATAATGCATCAGTTTTATATGGCAATTGACTTGTCTGACTCTAATCAAGTGAAAACCCAGGCCACAAATTGAATGAGTTTATTCAAGGTAAAAACTACAAACAATTACACTTAAATAAATTTACATACCAATAACTTTTAAACACATCTCATTCGCATTGCCTCTAAAATTAAGGAGACCTTTCTCTGCTCTGTAGTCGAATTGGCCCTATTAATTTATTTTTAACTATCTCGTTGGGCAGTCTTCAGTCCAATCTACTCAGATAACCGTCACCTCACGGCTCTTCTTCTTAATACAGTCCAGAGTCAGACTCCGGGTTCCGCTCTTACGCGCACCTTCACCCGGCTGTGGTGAAGAAGGACAACCGGGTCCGTTTAAATCCTGAGACGAGTGAAGCGATAGACTGGATAGATTGAAAGAAGCCTTCCTCCGCTGTTGCCTCAGCGGCTCGTATGTAGATTCCCACCCAGGTTTCTGCTGCTCTTCCTGAAGCTGGTCTCGGCCCAGCTGGTCAACAGACTTCTGAGTCCTGGCCGGGTGCAGGTCTCTGAGGAGCTCCAGCAGTTCTCTCTTCTCCAGCTCCACCTCTGCCAGCTCTTGTCGGCGTAGACGTTCTGCTCCGAGCAGGGCACGCACATCACAGATTGCGCGGGACAACTGGCCCTGTGTAGAAGAGACAGGAAAAAATTTAATTATCCTCAAGTTCTTACTTTTTCTTTCTAAATACATTATATAACCTCTAAATAACAATGCTGCAAAAGTTGTATATAATATATAATATAAACTATGTAATTGGGCCACATTTGACTTTCAAACTGGACGAATGATCCAGGATATATGTAGATGGGGGGGGGGGGGGCTGTATAATGATATAATATTTATAAAATAGTTTATTATATTTTAATAATAGTATAATTAAGTTTTTTTATGTGTAACTTGGAAGTTTTGTTGCCCATAACTATCATGAATAAATTCAAATGAAATGAATATAATATTTATAGAAAAATTTATTATATTTTAATTATAGTATAATTATTATTTCTTAAATATGTAACATGGAATTTGGAAATGTTGTTGCCCATAACTACCGTGAATAATTTCAAAGGAAATTAATATTTATAAAATAGTTTATATTTTAATAACAGTATAATTATTTTTTAAACGTCTAACTTGTAAATTTTGTTGCCTATAACTATCATAAATTATTTCAGATGAAATTAATATATTTATAAAATAGTTTATATTTTAGTAGTATAATTTTTTTTAAGTCTAAAATTGTGTTGCCTATAACTCATTATTTCAAATGAAATGACTATATTTATAAAATAGTTTATATTTTCAGTTGTTTTTTTTTTTAAGAAATAAATGTCAAACTTGTAAATTGTGTTGCCTTTAACTATTATAAATAATTTCAAATGAAATGAATATAATACATTTATAAAATGGTTTATATTTTAATAGTATAATTACTTGTAAATTTTGTTGACGATAACCATTATAAATTATTTCAAATGAAATTAATATAATATATTTATAAAATAGTTTAGATTTTAATACTATAATTATAATTTTAAAAAAAAGTCTAACTTGTAAATTTTGTTTCCTATAACAATCATAAATTATTTCAAATGAAATGAATGCATATATGTAAAACATTATAAAGCTAAATAGTTAATAACACATTTTAAGTAATTCAATTTAATTGCTAAAAATGGTCATGACCATGGATTATAAAAAAACAAAAAAACAACAACAACCCTACACCCCCCTGTACAAATTTGTGCACATTACCTTCACCTCCTCAACTTCATTCTTCAGTTGCGACTCCTTCTGCACCATATGTCTCCTCTGCGAGTCCAACCGAGACTCCATCTCCCGTCTCACCTCCTCCACCTTGCACACCATCTCAACCCTTCATGTTGCACATTCACCTTTCAATGATGACAGGTGACACGCGGTAGTGCTAATCCTCTCACGGGCTACATACCGCAGCATTTCCACTTCGGAGCGCAGCTCTGCCACACAGTTGTGCTGGGACTGCTCGGTGGAGAGAAGAGTGTGGCCGCAGCCGTTGGGACATTCTCGGCTGCAGAAGTTACATTCTGACAGGTGAGCCTCCAAACCGCGTCTCTCGACTTGTGTGGGACATCCTGTAATGCACATGTCAGTATGGAGTAAATATTTTTTGTACACAATAAGGGCTGGGGAAAATAATTGTAAAACGAATTGCTGATAGGGTAAAACTGTTCAGTAAAAGTAAAGCGCAACGATCACAGGCAGCCAAAAGTAGCCCAATGCAGCATGTAGCAACTCCACTCTGCATGCAAGCACTCACGCTCGCCATACCTACCACAACGGTAACAAACGCGGTCGCCTCCTGTCCGCAATGTGTTGCCGTCATGTTGAGAAAACAAGAGCATGGTTTGTACTCAAAAACTCATTAAAGAATGATGGTAAGTTGACCCCAGCTGCCCCCTGAATAAGCCCCTTAAAAGTAGTTCATATGGTCACCATGGCAACAATGGAGCCACCTGTTGTACTCGCACATCAATTGTGATAGGTGTCAGATAACCTTTACATGGATATCCATTTACGTCATTTTTAGGAATATATCAATAGTGAATGCTTTACCTGAGTTTGAGCATGAGACCAAGGAAAAGTCACACTCCTCTTCATGCGTGTGAAGGCTCTCCAGCGAGCACACCGCCTCACACCCCTGACCGCCATTTACGCAGCGGATCTGCAGACGGTTCAGATCGTTACGCATGTACCTGTCAATACACACACAAAACATAACAAGGTCATATTTCTAACTCTTTTTTTTTTTTTTGTACAAACTGACTGAAAATTCTAGGGCCTGTGAAATGATTCACCCCCTTTTCTCTAAGTGCAGCCAACTGACTCCAGAAGTTGAAAATCCCGTATAAATGCACAAATAACCTGTAGAGTGGCTTGAGGCTGCCCACGTCCAGCGGTTGCCTGTCCTCGGGACACGTGTGGTGATGGAGCAGCCAGCTACTGATGCAAGCGCTGCAAAAGGCGTGCTCGCAGGGCGCCTGGAGGGGGCGGCGCAACACATCGCGACACACGCAGCAAAGCAGGCCCTCGTTCACGTAGCCCACAAACCTCTCCAGCTCGTAACCCATCCTGAAAAAAAGCATTAAAAATGTGATGTGTTGTGGTTTCAATTTCTGCCCAGGGCCCCATAAAGATTTGGCCCATCGCTGACTACATGCTATTTATAGCCGTGCTCACCTGATCTTCCAACTCTTCTTCTTTCTGTTGCTGTTATGACCTCCTCCGATGACTCTTATCCTCGAGATATGCTCTTCCCAGCTTTTTTCCTTGTTGCTCCATCAAGCCAAGGGTCTCCTTTCTCCTAAATCCCGCCCCTGCCTCTGGGAGTGCATCTCCATGGAGAGGTATCCCTGCCAACAAAGGGTTTGAGGACACAGGAAGGCAGCTGTTAAACGACAGTCGGACCACAACAGAGCTACAAATGAGACAGAATAAAAGTCCGCACTCACATGCTGATGTATGGCAGTTACGTCCTTCCTCACCAGATGAGTTGTTTAACGGTGTTGCAGTCAGAGATTACCGCTGCTGTTCCCTGTAGGCTTCTCTCTATCTCTGGATGTGGGATTAACTTGGATTAAACTCTCTCCTTCCTTGATTGGATTACAGACTGCACAACATCAGATGACGTCAAAAATCAACAAGCCATAACAAATGCAGTCATCCTTTCCATTTATTATGGGTTAACGTGTTTTGTTCGACATATTTAGCATCAAATGTGATGTGCTAACCACATATAACCACGCTGCTATCTTGAAGAGAAACTGAATGAAATGTGTTAGGGTATACTGTATATATAATTAATCAAGTATAGCCAGCAAGGGCATGTACAGAATAGTAACTGTAGTTAATTTCCAATCTACCAAATATAACATTTTTAACAATATGCTATAACTTCAGAACTGTGGCCTTACAACTGAACTGAGACTTGAATCTTGGCTCTGTCTGGCCTTCCTTAGACTTGGAGTTTGCAATTTCTCCCTGTGCTTGCATTGATTTTCTCAGAACATTCCAATTTCCTCCAGCATTCCAAAAACATGCATGTTAGGTTCGTTCATGTGACCTTTGCAATGTCTTGTTGATAGTGCACGTTGTTCAATAAAGCATAAAAAGAGGTTTGTTCACTGAAAAATCTAAATTGTGCGTAGGTGTTTCTCCACAGAAAATGAATAATTTCCATGTGACACAATGTATTTAATGAACTCTTTTTTTAACCATTAATTGAACATAGAAGAAGAACACAAAGATCAGTCAATCCAATTTACATAAATCACGTAAATAAATAAATGTAATAAAATAAAATAAAATAAAAAATACATACAAATAAAAAGAAAAACATTTAAGTATCTCCAAGAGGCATTTTTCTTTTAAGAATTCTGCATGGATATTAATTAACAATGACATTTATTATTTGTTACAAATTTAATAGACTTAAGTAATTTCAATCAAAAACAATTTGAATAAAGGTTTCAATTTTTAAAAAGTTACACTTATGGATATAGAATTTTCCCAATAAAACATACAAATTAACCAAAGTTGATCATTTTTTGTTCTTAGATTCAAAAAAGGGTAATAATGTTTTTACTTTCCAATATAATCTTGTTTTTCGATCCACACATAAAATAATTTTCAATATCCTTCCAAAAAGCAGCACTAATGGGGCAATCAAAAAATAAATGTGTTACACTTTACAAAAAAAACATTTGTCTTCAATATTAACAAAACGTGAAACATACATATTTGTTGGGTAAATATTATTTAATATTTTTAAATGTAGTATTTAATGAACTCTAACACAGAACATGATCTGGTGGTGTCGTTTCACTCTTTAAACAATATATTTTTTCATTATTTATACGGAATGTAAAATATTTTTAAATGTTTATATCACCGTGGTGAATAAATATATGTGTTTGAGTGGATACCGTAGTACGTGTGTGGGGAAAAAATACAATAAAGGCTAGTTCCGCGTCAGTTTTATTTCGACCCCGCCCCTTTTGCAGCACGTTCGTCTCTTCTACATTTAGGTGAATGTAAACACAAACTATGAGCTATAACACTTTAATGAATAAATATTCCTGACTCAGTTGCACCACCCACATGAATGCAACAAAACAAACACACCTCTATCAATTTCGTCACAACTATTTCCTGGATTACAACCAATCACATTTCACAGCTCACGCAGCGGGAAAAAAACGAGAAGGAATCAAACCAGTGGTGAAAAGACAAGTGACAAGTATGAATGGTGGCTTCTCAAAATTTGGAGCAAGTAAGATTTTTCGTCGTCACCATTATTTGTGTTTGTGTGTTGTGTTCAAGTTATAACACCGTCGTTTGTTGCAAACGATTAAGCGAAGGACAAAGCTAGATGTGTTGACAGTTTAAGGTAGGGCCGACAGCATAAAATATTTTTACTCTGAGTAAATAATCGTGATAGCACATAGGTTATATATATAATGCAATGCTTATTGGCACTCTGAACTCAAAAGGAAAGTTGTTGTTGGATTAATACATTATTAATCAAACTCCTTGAATTAAGGAATCAACTATGATCCCACTAATTAATAGTTGTGTATTTTTCATTTCTAACCGTTGAGTCAAGTCATGATTGTAATTAAATACCCGTATGATGTACACATCGCTGTTTCCTGCCGTTTTTTTTTAAGCTAAAGCGCATATTTTATTTAAAATAAAATAAAAAATCTCAAAACAATTACGTGAAATTGGAAAACTTCTCACGGCACACCTGATAATTTGATAATCACTGTACCACGGCATTCGGTGCCACCACCCCGTGGTTGGAAATGAATGGTGTATATTACAATGCTAATTGTTTTCTGTTCTGTTTTCACAGATAGCCGGGGTTAAAATGAGACGCTCAGCAGCTCCCAGCCAGCTCCGGGGTAATGCTGCTAAAAAGCCTCGTTTTGTGTTTCCTGGAGCTATTTCTTCATTTAATGGCACAGAATCCAAGCACCAGTCCCCTAAATTTGGTTTGGAAAATGATTTGAATAAGGTAAACTGTCTATAGCACTTGTGTGTTTAATTGAATTTTGAGCAGGGTGCATGGAAAAAAATATTTTTTCCAGAACCATTCAAATTGTCTTCTCTCACATGACTACTTGTCTAACAGGTCCAGAGAAGTCCATCAGCTCCAACTTCCAACAAAGGCGCCTTTGTCCAGGCATCACCAACTGTATCTAAGGCTCTGGCCCGAGTACTCAGTGTAACTGAAAGTAAGGAGAATGATGTTGTGACAGAACATCCGAGCGCTGCCTCACAGGAGCTCACAACATCGCAAGACAACAGGGGGGCAGGTAAACAGAACGTCAACTTTCTTACCTTTTATTTAGCAAGTAAAGTATTTTCAAAAAGGAAATTTTGCAATTTGACAGTTTGGTCACCACTTTTCTATTTTTTTTCCAATCTATTTGCCATGATCACTGTCCTATCTAACAAAGGACTGTCTGAAAGCAAATAAAAACAACGTATAAAAAGTAATTTGTTTATTTAAATACCTCACTGTTAGCATTACCTGCTGCTTTGTACTATTGGGGACCCATGCACTATACTGATATTATCTGGTATTTGCATTGCTTAGAATTTTATTAATTTTTTTATGTGAGAGACCCCCCCCTTATGATGTAAAAAAAATCAGTAAGTGTATTACGGTACTGCTACTACTCTTGGGGTCATTTTCTCTTGTTTGCACTCAAGTTTTTTGTTTTTTTTAACAAGCCTGGCTTGCGCACTTTCAAAGTATGCCAATTCTTCCGTCCAGACCCTGACACAACCACCATGTGTAACCGAGAAATCTGTGTGCAACCGCCAAAGAGGCGTTACTCGATAAAGTCTGTACTAGTACCAACCGGACTTGACTTGGGTGGCAGTATTGTGGCCCAGGGCTTTTTTTTTCTCATTTACTTGATATGGACATCAAAAATGGAAACTACAAAGAAGAAAAAGTAGTAGTGGTAATAGAAGAAGAAATATCATTATAATTTGTATTGTGGTGACATTGGGGACAACACCATGGTGAAAGAGTGGTTCGAATGTTCAAGTCGAGTGTAACTTGGATAACTGGGAGACCATTCAGGCATCTAGAAACTGCTGATCTAACCACTGATGAACATGAATTCATTTTTGCAGTCATTTCAAAGTGTTGGGAAAGCTATGCCGATAGCGGTGTGTGAACCTTGACTAATCTGACGGTTCAGATTTCTATCGAACCGCAGCTGGGAGCGCTACTTCATGCCAGGATGTGTGGAAAGGTTGGTAAGGCAAGGCGGCAGAATAATAAAGAGCTGCCTGCAATTATTACTTAATATATGATGGATGTTTTTCTTTTAAATCTCATTGCATTTTGTGGTTTATATTATTTGCTAAACTCCGCTGTATGAAACAAAGAGGATTTGCATTCTCTTTGCAGTAATTTAAGTGCATGATACTATACCAAGTAAAAGCTGCATCCTTCAACAAGTGAATGTGAGCCTCAGGCCTGGATCATTTAACCCGTAAATAGCAAATGGCGAATAGGGAGGTATTCATTGTATTCTGTTTTCAGACATAGAGTCTCCCTCTGGTGGATACTCGGAATTATGCAAGCACGCGCCTTTACTTTTCAGCCAAAACCAGCAATGTAACACTATCTTTGTTTAAAAATAAATAAATACCGACACAACTGTAGCCTATTTAAACTTTCAAGTCGTTCGTAGTCGTCACAAACCACGCGTATGGGCTCTTTGCACAAATTCACTACTTGAACTCAATACCACTGCTTCAATTCCTGTTTTTCACGATTGAACAAACTGATTAATCCAGGTGTGTCTGGCCATTGTCGTCGTGGTTCCTGAGGTCAGGCATACCCGGATTAATCAGTTTGTCCAATCATTAATGACAGGAAATGAAGGAGTGGTACTGAGTGCAGGAAGTAGTGTATATGTGCAAAGAGCCCATCGCTCGTATTTGGTTAGTAACAACACAGGCGCGTGCGGTGGACTTGGGAGTGCAACACCCCCGGCGGGGCAACACAGCGACAGCCGCGGGGCTGATTAGCTCTGTTCTCGGCTCTCTGCCCAGCGTGCTCCCCACGCGGAGGGCTCGTCAACAGGATTCGACCGTCTAAATAAATAGCTAGTGGCGGTGGTTTTATTAGCATGTAGCATCAATAGGAGCCTCGCTCACGCGCATGCGCAGCCTGCCGCCGTGTCCCCTTAAACTCCTCCCATCGCGTAGTTAGTTAAACCCGCGCCGCGCACCCGTTCCATCAGAACAGTCTCCCGAGCCCGAATAATCTGATATCCACCGAATTCCCCATCCCCCCCGTTTACATGTTGAGACCACGTTGCTCCCACTGTGCTCGGTTTGGGGTTTAGAGAGGCCGAGCTGTAAGTAGGTCGGGCTGGGTTTAAGCGGCTTAGCTACGTCAGTCTAAGCTGGGAGGAATTCAACCAAAACCATGGGAGGTAGGCGGGGGCCTAAGCGAGGCTGGCCTAGTTAAGCCTGATTCTTATTGTGCACGGCAGAAGCCTGATTTTGTTGTGCATGGAAGCAGAGAGAAACCAAGAAGTAGTGGGGTTCCACGCTCGAGACAGATCACAGCTCGTGTTTGATGTGGAATAGGAAGAGGAAGAAAAAGGGACGTGGAGCAGTTAAATCTGTGTTAACTTTATGTCTTGGTGGACAAAGAGTATCCTGCGGCAGGACGAGGAAAGACAGGTGGGGGGTGGTGACAGCTGAAGGCCTGGCTGAGGCTGTAAGATGGCATCCAGCTCGGCGTTCCTTTCCAGCATGGTGGGGAAAGCTCGCTCTTCCAACTTCACACTCTCGGAGAAGCTGGACCTG